>NC_061121.1:14551197-14607616 GCF_002878395.1 Capsicum annuum
CGAAGGAGAGTTGTTATCCAGAAGGAACAAGTTCAAGATTGGCTAAACTTCAAGCTCAATAAATGGACAAAAATTGTAACGATTGGTGTGGATAGATCTAGTTGTTTGATTCAAAATGCATGTCATAATCACCAGAATCAGTTTCCACATTCAGATAAGTTTTTTTTTTGTTTTAAAAAAGAGATGATTATTGTCTTTTTTATTTTTGTTTTATTTTAATTTATGATTTTTGTGTCCTTGTCATCAAACGAAAATTTTGTTGTCTTGTATGAGTTTTTGAGTCAAATTCACGTCAGGTGTAGTGAGAAAGAATTTCAAACTTGCTATCAACTTCTTCAATGGCAAAAAGCAATACAAAGGGTCGACGTACAAGGACAACATTTCAAGGTATAATAAAGTATTCAATATGATTGTGATTTGACTATTTTTGACTCATTGAAAGATAAAGGGTGTATGGAATGTTAAATTTTGAGATATTATCCAAGAGAAATGTGTTTTGAGTTGAGAATCTCAGTAGTCAGAATTTTGGGTCAGAAGTGTGACAAGTCAATGGATATCTATGAAGGATTGGAAAAGGATTTGAGCATATCAAGTGCAAGAATGGTCAATTCAAGAGCCAAATACCACAAACCAACCACCACGTATTTTTAAAACTCACAATTTGTCTTTGTTTTGTTTGAAACAGAAACAGAAAGTTTTAAAATAAAGGATGCAATTTCATACTTCTGTCAATGCAAGAGTCATGATTACAACATACGATGCTGGATCTCAGTTATGGAACATATTTGAAAAATCAGAAATTTGTAAGTCCAGGAGCCCGCCTGAAGAACAGGGTGAAGAAAAAGAAAGTCCATGAGCCCTCCTGAAGAATAAGGTGAAGAAATTTGTAAGTCCAAGAGCCTGCCTAAAGAATAGGGTGAAGAAAAAAAAAGTTCAGGAGTCCTCCTGAAGAACAGGGTGATGAAATTGTAAGTCCAGGAGCCCTCCTGAAGAATAGAGTGAAGAAATTATAAGTCCAGGAACCCACCATAATAATAGGGTGAAGAAAAAGGAAGTCCAGGAGCCCGTCTGAAGAACAGGGTGAAGAAAAAAGAAAGTCCAGGAGCTCGCCTGATGGACAGGGTGAAGAAAAAAGAAAGTCCAGGAGCCCGGCTAAAGAACAGGGTGAAGAAATTGTAAGTGCAAGAAGTCTACTACTGCCATATCTACTGAGATCAAATTTGTTTGCCCCATCAATCGACGCAATCACAATTTTGGTGCTTTGGATGGATCCCAATATTTCACTATTTTGGAGATGACAAAAAGGAGAAAATCCCAAATTTTGGCAGTAACTGCAACCCCTGGGGGCAACTTTACATCTATTTTATTAGATGAATCGTCTGAAACTGGCTGTAACTTTGGAGAATTTGAAAACTTAATGAATTCTCCAACTTCAACGAAAGTCAACACCTTCATGATTTATGCAATTGACTTGGACGAGAAGTTTACAATGACGGAGCATACCATTGAAGCCTTAAAGAAGTCCGTTGATGATAAAGATTATCAAATCACCCGACTTATGGGCAAGTTAGATCTCTACAATCCCGGAGAATCAAATTATAATCTAACATCGCGAGAAAAATTTGATGGTGAATCTCTCATCAAGACAAGTGACAATTACTGCGATGATCGATCCACTTCAGTGTCTACTCTAACAGTTCAACAACTGCAAGATATGATTGCAAACACCATCAAGGCACAATATGGAGGTCCGTCACAAAGTTTTGTAGGATACTCAAAATAGTATTCTAAGTGAATCGAGGGCTTACCAATGCCAATTGTATATCAACCGCCAAAGTTTCAACAATTTGATAGAAAGGGAAATCCAAGGCAACACATCGCTCATTTTGTTGAGACTTGTAGCAGTGCTGGTACACATGGCGATTTTATTGTCAAGAAATTTGTTCGCTTATTGAAAGGCAATGCTTTTGATTAGTACACAGACTTGGAGTCTGGATCAATTGATTGTTGGGAGCAACTAGAAAGTCAGATTCTAAATCATTTATACAGTATCCGTCGTATGGTCAGCATGATGGAGTTGATAAACACAAGACAAAGTAAAGATAAGCCTGTACTGGATTACATAAATCGCTGGTGCACATTGAGCTTTTATTGCAAGGGTCAACTTTCTAAAACTTCCACGGTTGAAGTTTGCATTCAAGGGATGCGTTGGGGCCTTGTGTATATCCTCCAAGGAATTAAACCTCAAAATTTTGAAGAATTAGCTACGCGCGCTCATGACATAGAGCTAAGTATTGCAAGTCATAGTATGACATCACTTGTTTTTGATCCTAGGAAGGAAGTCACAAAATTCGAAGACTCATCTGAAAACCAAATTGGGGAATTTATGACGACAATTGTGAGTTTTATGAAGTCCCCTACAAGACAAAAGTTAAAAGAGGAAGCTCCAAAGCAACAAATGCGAGAGGTGAAAAATCAACCAACCTTGAAAGAGTTACAAGAAAGGGTATATCCTTTTCCCGACTCTGATGTTCCTGAAATTCTTGACGAGTTATTAGCCAAAGAAGTCATTGAACTTCCTAAGTCAAAGCGACCCGAAGAATCAAACAAAGTCGATCCTAAATACTGCAAATTTCACCGCATTGTTGGTCATCACACCACAAAATGCTTCATCTTGAAGGAGAAAATCATGGCATTAATGTAAGAGGGAAGGATCATCATTGATGAAGGCGTCAGTTGATGCAAATCATGTTAGCGCCAAACTGCACCATATGAAAGGTTCAATTTCAAAAACTCTACAAGCCATGCGCTTTGTGGAATCACCAAAAGTTGTAGAAATCATTATGCTACAATTTGGGAGCTTTGACCCCTTTGGGGTTCCAGTCTTGAAGAAAACAACGGGAAAATCCATGCAAAATAGCTTCTCCAATAGCAAGAAGGGTGATACTTGGACATCGATCACTTGCAAAAGAAGAAAATGTGAAAGGACTTCTAAACTCCAACTTTCAAAAGTCGACACAAGATCAAGGGCAAATCTGCTTCAACCAATGAGGACAATAAATACCAAACTGAAGTGCAAAAATACTCTATTACAAAGGGTTGGAAGGAAAGTTATATTACAAGAATTCCTCCCCAAAATGCTCCTCGATGCACGAGCCTAAACTGCAAGTCAAGACGCTCCTCGATGCACGAGCCTAAACTACAAGTCAAAACACTCCTTAAGGCACGAGCCTAAACTGTATATCACTCCTGGCCCGTATGAGTCTAAACTGTGAATGTCTCTCTCTAAAAAAAAAAAGAAAGGAAAAGTATGAAGCTTGAATGCATATTTGGAGTCCTTTGAAGATGTCGTCTTAAAGCAAAAGGATTCTTCATTATCTCCCAAGCAATAAAGTCTTCTCGATAAGAAAAAGACTTGTGGTACTTTGAATATTGCTCTAGTCTAGCCTTCAACATATTGTGGATGTGATGCGGCCCAAAACTTGAAGTAAATGATGAAATTCATGAA
This sequence comes from Capsicum annuum, assembly GCF_002878395.1. Classification (NCBI taxonomy): domain Eukaryota; kingdom Viridiplantae; phylum Streptophyta; class Magnoliopsida; order Solanales; family Solanaceae; genus Capsicum; species Capsicum annuum. The sequence continues at coordinate 14,554,706 of NC_061121.1, forward strand.
GTATCCAAAATCTGAGGAGAAATAGAATATCACAAGATTTAGGCTTCAACTTTGGAAAAGTACTTGAGAAAATATAAAGATTATATGCTGATATATTTTACTCTTAACTTAGATCTGTGAGTCTACTTTCAAATTCAAAAAACAAAACCTGATTCCGATACTTCCACGTCAAGATATGGAATTTATCGTGACGCTGCGCAAAGCTGAAATAACCAACAAACCAAGATTAGAAGGCTGTTTTTGGAGCAATATCTGGGATGATTCGGACGTAACCTAATTGTGGTTTCTGCGTGAGACGTAGCTATGCGAGTATACTTTCCAATGCAAAAAACGAAACCTGATTCCGATACTTCCACGTCAAGATATGTAATTTATCGCGACGCTGCGCAAAGCTGAAATAACCAGCGAACCAAGATTAGAAGGTTATTTTTGGAGCAATATCTGGGACGATTCAGATGCAATCTAATTGTGGTTTCCACGTGAGACGTAGCTCTATGAATCTACTTTCCAATGCAAAAAATGAAACCTGATTTTGATACTTTCACATAAAGATATGAAATTTATCGTGACGCTGCGCAAAACTGAAATAACCAGCGAACCAAGATTAGAAGGCTGTTTTTGGAGCAATATCTGGGATGATTCGGATGCAATCTGATTGCGATTCCCACGTAAGACGTAGCTCTACGAGTTTAGTTTCTAACGTGGAAAAAAAACCGACTCCTGATTTCAATACTCCTACATCAAAATACGGAATTTATCATGACGCTGCGCAAAACTGATAAAATAGGACATTGAATTCCATTTTTTATGAATCAAACAACTCATATTTTTGTTCTCCCATCGGAGAATAAATATTTTTGTGGACGTGTCCTAGTACTTGCTCACCAAAGTCAGAAAAGGCTATTCCCTGTGTCAATATTATCAAGCTGGATGGCACCATGTACGTGCTCCTTGAAAAAAATGGGATGCTCTCACTCGAAGCCTCTTTATCGCCGAGCCCCACGGATGAGATACACCATATGCTTGCTTTGCAACGATGGACTTCAGACACTCAGAACTTCATCATCACAAGGTCGCAAGAATGACACCAAGTACATCCTCACTGAAGCTAAAATGGAAAACTTTCAGCGTCGTCAAGGATAAAATCAGATCATTCCAAGTCACTTTCTTATCAAGCAGTAAGGAAGTAGTGCACTAAATGGTTCAACAGCAATCATGTCGACTTTTTTAGTCTGACATAAAGACCATTTGTATAAATCTGCACAAAAAAATGAAGATGTAACACATCTACAGTGTTGACCGGATGAAGCTTCTCGGTTCTATGCGGATTGATGCCAACTACGTGGAACTTTAATCTGGCGATAAGTGTCGGTACCAAACGCACGATGCTTCAATTTGACATGATCAACATTGGGAGAAACAAATACCTTTGAAATCACGAGAATGAAAACACATTCATGAGTACTTCAAGTCTCGCCGTCAAGTTTCGGCAAGCCTACACGTCGACCAACCTTGAAGTAGGGGGCATCTGTGGACACATAAAATTTATTGGATCAAATTCATATAAAATTTAAATTTGATCCATATTTTATTGGGTTTAAACTTATTTTGGGCTAAAAAAAATAATAAGCCTATTGTATTCCTCATCAAGGTCTACCTCACTTTGAAGCCCAAACTCATCAAGTGACGTGACATCCCAGTCAAATTCAAGACCAATGAGACGCTGCCACATGTAAAAATAATGTGGAAATCTCATTCAAATTCAACAACCAGTCAAAAGGCGCCAAGTGGCAAAGTGACTTGTTTTGGCCAATCACAAGCAACTAGCCCTACCCCTACAACTATAAATAGGGGAGTAACATAACATTCTAAAATGAAGAAAAGAAAAAGGAGGACATTCTGCAAGCATTGGAGGAAGCTTGTGCATTGACTACACAGCTCTTCAATGAATTGACTAACGGAGTTCTGCCCGGAGATCAACTCGACACGAAGAAGTGCTGTCAGACAATTCCTGGAGATCCAAACACATTTCTAGGAGGCTCAAATCATCCTACATTCGAGAATCACGCTGCAAAGGTCCGAGAATCACGGAAAAAACTTAGGAGAGAAGAATCGAGAGAATAACGGAATTGTACCCGCAAAATTACTTTAAATAAAATTATTCTTTTTGTTTATTTTATTTTTACTTGCATTTAATATTCAGCGTTAACGAAAATTTGTTGCGAACAGTCACCTGTAACTGGTTTACACCTATTAAGACTTGTTATGAGAGCTTTTTGATTTTGGTAACTAACGATTCTCGGCTGCTCTCCTATAATGTTAGGACAAAGAAGACGAGGCTTCTTGAATTTCGTCATCCGGGCCTAAGGAGTAGTGGCCCAGACGTTGGTGGTTGTGGAATTTATTATTATAATGAGAGCTTAGTAACGATTAAACGACAAGAAAGTAGTGAGCTTGATCTGAGTGGCTGTTTGACGAAAATGGTGGCCGAATATTAATTTTCAGTAAGAAACTTAAAATTATTGGATAATTTTCATGTTATTTTTATTTACGGTTGATTCTTCCAACTTATTTAGGTGCAATATGAGATTATGGTGGAATATTGTATGTATACTTTAAGCTCACACTCCTATATTTTCATTATGGTTTGTTTGATGCTATTGTTGTTTAGAGAACTACTGTGTTATTTCTCTTTAGCCAGAGATTTATCAAAACAGGTTCTACCCACAAAGAAATGGGTAAAATTTAAAGCCTTTGATATTTGGGGCCTAAATCAATTATTTTAGTCGCTCCTGTGAAGCTTCCCTGCTCTTGTGCATTAGTGCTCGTAATGCAACGACATCTTCTGAAAATGATAGTGTGAATTTGATGCAATGCGACCATTATTACTCCTTTATTGATTAAGATTGTTTTTTAATCCAACAAATTTGTTAGCTTGTATATTACAGATTAAGGGTGTCATTGAAGAGTTGCTCACAATTATTTACACCTAATCTTCTGGAAGTAATATGCAGATTCAAAGGTATAAGCAGAGGTAGTTCCCTGTATTTGATTTTCCAACACAGATTGAGACACCAAACGTTTTTCCTAAGCTCATAGAAACCCAGAGTGGATACCTTATATGCAGCTTCGCGTCAAATCTCAAAAAACTGACAGTAGATTTGCTCATACAAAACAAATTACGGAGGTTTTAAACCCCTGTAAAATAACCGCCGCAAATTGTTTGTGACGGCTCATATTGTGGGGTTTTTGGAAACCACCGGAATTACATTTTGCTGGGGTTTTAAACCCCGCAAACCGTAAAATTAACCCCTGCAATGTGACCCCTTTTTGTAGTGATATATGTGTGTGTGTGTTAGAAGAGGAGGTCCAATCTACTAAAAAGGTCTTGCAAAAATGAGGTCTCTTGGGAGGAAATTGGCATCCCAATTGACAATCTGAAATATGACTATTTTTCCGCTAGCATCAAATAGTAACCATGTTATAACTTTACAAACCTTGTTAAATGTTCTTGTTATATTGTTTGTTGCAGGTCTGCTAACTTCAGGAATCCATGACCGGCATCTGCATACAGGCTATTGAGTGCATCACTGCAGCGGCATAAATTCAACAAACTTCGTTCTCCAAGCTGCACTTTTTTAGTTGTTCTTTTTTTCCTTTTTGCTTTAAGTGTCTTGTTGTATGCAAAGTAAGAGCAATTTAAGTTGTATTACACTTCTGTTAGCAGTGTCTAATGAATCTAGTCTTCCAATTTCAACATGATGTCCATTGGTTCAACAAATCCTTGTACTACATCTTCTGTTAGCAGTGTACTCAACTTCGATTCTTGTTGAAATTAAATAAACATCTAAATTTTATGCTATTTCATCTATTAAATCAAAGAAAATAACCAACCGGAAGGACATTTTCAGTTATTAATGAAAAGCTGATGAACAATATCACATTGCGATAATTTCAGTTTCACCTGAGGAATACACTTTGTACAGTTTTAGACCAATAACTACTAAAAACTGATGTTGCTTTCTTAGATATAGCATTTGTTTCTACATCCAAAACATCTCATTCCGTGATGAAGAGATTGAAACCAGAGTTGTGATAATCTTCAACAGGTGATGGAGAGCTTGAAACCAGAGTTGTGATAATCTTCAACAGATTCATTGCTATAATGTATCTCAATTAACTGTAAAGAGCAGTTGTCTCCGAAACATGGAGGTATCTCCTCAAGCAATTGGCATTCAAATGGAAGAGCAGTTGTCTCCGAAACATGGAGGTATCTCCTCAAGCAATTGGCATTCAAATGGATACAAGCGTCGAAGGTTAGGAAATACATCATTTGCCACAGTCCACTCTTCAAAGTAACAGTTGGATATTCTCAAGACATTGATTTGAGAGAACTCGTCAGCGCTGATTCATAAATTACATGCCCATTTCCTTGTTAATTATCTTCTCCTACGGAAGACAACGTAGTTTTGGAAGCATATAAGCTGGATACAGAGTTCATGAAAGTAGTAAAATGGTCAACAATCAACTATCAAATAAATAGACTTTTGTCCACATTGAACTACATCAGAAGTTGCAAAAGCCTATACATTATACAGCTACAAGACTACAGTCACTCAATACTGAATTAAACTCTACATAATAGTACATAAAATTCCTAGAATCACAAGTAAATGTTGGATGAGCAGTTGCGATATCAACAACCTATACAATATGTTAATTCTCTACCACATCCAAGTTTGAGGTTAGACACAACATTGAAAATGAGTGAGGTCGTCATGTACTAGAATCAATCTCTGGCGACCTTGCAACATAAATATACGTCAAAATATCAGCTTTTTGCATAATCCCTTGTGTATTCTTTTAAACCGATTTGCGGGCTTCATAGGAGCACCAGGGCACGTATCAGCAACTCCACTACGATGAGGTGCAAAGGTAGGTGTCTTGTATCCATCAGAATCTGAAAGTTGAGTTGAGGCTTTCGAATGAAGATCCTCTTTCTGTTTTGCGGTAATAACTTCCAGAAGAGAATTGTACAACAATTCAAATAACATCTTATCCCCAGACACGGTTCCTACATTATCTGACTGATTAACATTTCCATTGAAATTCAAAATCTCCTCAAAATTTAGCTGATGTGTCACTTTGGCTTGTGAATCTGTAAAATATTTTTTACATTGTGGGGCAAGCATGAGTTCATCTGGTCCAGTAGCAAATGGATCAAACCCCTTTGGAGTCCGTGGACTTCCTTCATTTGAAGGAACCAGGTCACCAAAAAGTTGAGACTTAAAGCAATGAGTACTGTGAAGAGAAGATGAAGAAACTGGTGAACAGCAGCCATCTACGTGGTTGCCACCTTCTCGGATGGAATCAGGAGTGATTGGATCTAGAGGATCAGATGGCTTTGTTGGCAATTCAGGCAACCGCTTCGGAGACTGATAACACCCCTTCAATTTCTTAACAATGGAGTACTGAGACAAACTTTCTCCCTTATTCTCATCACAAATGACATCAGTGTCCATTATTATTCCTGAACTATTCACTAATAAACATCAGAGTTTTGATATGCAAAATATGCTACAACGAAACCAAAGTGCAAGCAAGGAAAGGATAAACTGGAGGATTTAGCAATTTATCTGTCACAACGTAAACGAACAAGCAACCACTTCAAATCCCATATAACTTCTTATCACATAGCCCAAAGTGTTAACAACACACATGTATAGAATCTTTGCAAGTTCCCCAAGTCTTTGATTAAAACCAAACCCCCACTGCTAGCAACCAATAGAAAAATGTAGTCTTTTTTGTTGAGTCCATCATTGTTCCCTCTTAATTCCGGCTAGCAATCAATCGAAAAAGCTTTTTATTTGTTATTTTATTTTGACCATTTTAGCAGAGGCGAACCTACATTGAGTGTAGGGGGTGCACGTGCACCCGCTAGCCTCGAGAAAAACTCTGTATATATAGTTCGTATATCTATATATATATCAGGATGTTATGTTAAATATATGTCGTGCACCCACAGAAACAATTGATTTGGCTGGTGAGATGGTTGGGGTTGCCACTTGAACGTTGCTCTTTTTGCCTGATTGCTCAGGATCGAATCCCAACAACAACGTTTCCTTATTTGCTCCTTTTTCCATTTACACCTTTTCTTTTTTCTTTTATGTATTCTGGATATTATTGACCTATTTTTTTATTTTATTTCAAAATACAAGTTTCTCTCCAACTTCAAAAGGTAGATATTCTTCCTATCTTATAGGGTATAATATTTATTTTCTTTAATCGTTTGATCATTGAGTTATTTTTTATTTAAAAAATTAGCAATTTAAAGTTCGAGCTAGGTTTAAATCGAACGTTACCCATTGCAACCATCTGGTAAACAAATCTCTCGAATTTCATATTTTTCAAAAACTTTCTATTATTGTTCAAAATATGAAAGTGCGTTGAATTTAAATACGGTGAATAACACACTTTTGTCATATTAAATCTAATTAATGATATTCAATAATCTTAAAATTTTGCTTATAAAATACTATAATTAACAAGTTTTCAAAGAACTGTATGTCGAACTTTGACACAATTAATTACTATATTTAAATATAGATGTGCACCCGTCAAGTTTAAATTCTGGGTTCGCCTCTGCATTTTAGCAGGTTGGGGAGAAAAGACTTAGCAAAATTCCAGAGTTGGAAGTACAATGGGCGGGGCCATTTGGGTGGTCAAATAGGCGAAAGGGAGTGAACGGAGTGTTTTCGGACCAAAACTGAGTGCTATAGCACACAGTTCCGGGATGGGCCTGGTCCTGTGGGCTGAAAATCGATCGGAGCGTGCCAGGGAGGCTGGGGAGCGGCCTAGTGTGGGCCGCTTGGGTGGGCGGGGTCATTTGGGTGGTCAACCGAGCGAAACGGCACAACGGGCGTGTTGAGCCAAAATAGTGTGCTATAGCCCACTGTTCCGCAGGTGGGCCCGGGGTCGAGGGTGTTGAAGCTAATATAAGGAGCACAACAAAAGCTAACCAGATAATCCACAGAAACTGGGAGTGATCCTTGAAGAAACCTGGGGCATGTCCGGCCCGCCGGCCCTAACCAAGAATAAATTGTTTTAATTTAACCTACCAACATTTTGAGATTTTTGCAACAATCTAGGAGAGGGAATAAAGCTACAAGGACAAAACCCTAAATCAAGGGAGTTGGAGAAACTAATCGAAGAGAAGAAGTAGCACACAAAAGAAAGAGTAGCCTACTAAAGATAGATTGAAGGGAAGTAGAAATGGGTAACGGGGAAGCATAATGTATTGATTGAAAGGAAAAAGGAAACAATGCAGATATTATCTATCAGTTTTACCTCAGAAGTTACAGCAACCAAAGTTCCACAGAAACCGACAGCCGCACAATTCTAACCGGAGCTTCCAATGCTGGTCCTTACTCCTTGGGTTAGTAAACTAAAAAGAATATTCCCCTCCCTTTCATTTTAGTTAGCTTTATTGACTTTGACATGAATAAAAAAGCATAGTTTGCGAAATTAATTTTATTAATAAATATTTATTATTTTAAATTTAATTATTATTATTATTATTATTATTTTATATATCTATTTAATATTTATGGATTATTTTGATGTAATGGAAAAGAAGCAATAATTTTAGAATAAAGTTATAATACCCTTAATTCATCCTCTGGTAACAAAATTGAGATAAGTTATTCCTACATATTGAGTAGTGTGATTGTATAAATTGTAATACGAATATATATTACAGATTAATATAATTAAATTAATTATTTAATTTCAGATAAATATAGATTTAATTAAAATTCAATTTTTATTAGGCTAGTCTATTAGTTTGGGTTACAAATAATGACCTCATTTTGCTAATCTTAATATGTCATCATAAGTCAAGTGAAGGAGTCAATAGAATTATGTCACATGTCAAAATGATACAACATGCCTATTGAAATTAAAGGTCCAATCAAATGTCATCATGACACTGAAATTTGATTGGCCAAAAGAAGTTGATATTCACCATGACTCTTTCCTGCCTACGCCTATAAATAGGAGCTCATAATTCAGAAAAGAAGGTAAGAACTCTAACAAGAAGTAATAGAGAGCTTATGGATCAAACGTCACAATTTCTCTATAAAGTTCAAACATTTAAATCCAATTCTTTAAGATTCAAGATCAAGACCACAAGATTTAAGAACCCTTGAATTCAAGTACAAGTCAATATTAAATCCATCAAATTCACAAATCAAGTTCAAATTCAAGATAAGCTCGATGCCTTGAATTTATATTTGAAAAAGCAAGTACAAGTCAAGATTAAATCCATCAAATTCACAAATCAAGTTCAAATTCAAGATCAAGCTTGAAGCCTTGAATTTATATTTGAAAAAGCAAATCAAAGAATTAATAAAGATTGTAACACTCACATATTGAAATCAATAAAATGATTGATACAAATTTTTTTCTTGTCTCGACTATTATTTTTTCAAGTCAAAATTTTATTGTCTAACAAATGACACGCCTAGTGGGGCAATCTCTACCTTTCATCTCAACTTTTTTGACATCAAAGTTCAAGAATGCTGAAATGACTTTCAAAAAGGTTGATTCTCAATCAACTGTCTCCAAGGCTGTTGATTCAATTCTCTGCTGAAGTAGAAAATATCCTTACTGTTACTTTTGGAAGCTTTGGAGTTGTCAATATAATGAGAAAGGCTGGCATGCTAGGACAACAAACACATCAGGTATAGTCCAAACCAACTCTAATTTTTGGATCTTCAACTCCAAAAGGAGCGAAGTCCTAGGCAAGTGCTTTAGAAGAAGGGAGCAATGTGGTAGAGACACTTAAGAAAACTTTAGCTCTATTTGAGCACTCTAGTTCAAAATATTTTAGCATAAATTAAAGAATGATGGTCGTTCAACCAACACGTCATCTCCACTTACACCATGTAAGCTGAGCACTTTGAAGATCAATTTATGCAATAGTCCATGTTACTGTCCACCATTTCTAGTGATCATGCAAGCAATGGTAACTGACGCCTCATCAATGGAGGAGCAACTTGCAAATATGACAAAGACAATTAAGGGTAAAATCAATTGGAGTGTTTTGTATTGTATTATGTATTACGAGTCGGGTCGGGTTAAAGAATTATATATATATTTTTAATTATTAAGAAAATCAACCACATGTGGTCGGTTTTCAAAAATAATTACAGAAAACCGACCACATGTGGTCGATTTGTGGGAATATTTTTAAAAATCGACCACATGTGGTCGGTTTTCGTAATAATTAAAAAAATATTATTTTTGAAATTAAAGTTTAATAAATTACAATTAATAAATTACAAAAATAAGTTAATAAATTAAAATTATTTTTTAATAAATTAAAATTTTAATAAATTCTATAATATTTATAACAACATTCAATTAATTTAATACAATTCGTATATATATATAAATACACAGTACATACACTATGTATCGGACCGGGACAACATCCAATTAATTTAATACAATTCGTATATATATAAAAATCAGATAAGTAGTTATTTTATTATCATATTAACACAAGTAGTATATTTCCTCAATCGTATAATAATAATATCAATGAATTTTAATTTGCAAATTACGATAAATTTTTAGTTAATTAGTTTTTAAATACGATATTATATATATACCTCGTAATACTAGTCTTACGTTATTACAACTTCAACAACATATGCGTGTCTACATTGACCCAAAATAGTATATCTACTTCCTCAATAGTATGATATATATCAACGTATCATTCAAACTATTTTGATATATAAATTCAGTTATCTAGCTTTCGATTACTATATATGTCACTACACGAGATATACGTATATATACATATACTCAATTGTCTATCAGCTTTCACATACGTACTATAAACATCACATACACGATTCTACTACCCTATAATAAGATACAACGTATTTCACAAATACTCAGATGAATTATAGATTACATTATCTAATGTCATTAATATACCTTCATTGTATAATATGTATATACTATATATATATACACCTATACATACACATACATATTCACACTATCGACTATATCAAGTTCTAAATACGTACTATATATATCACATACGTACACAAGTATATTATCCAATAATATAATGCGATGTGTTTCTTATACATACTCAGATGAGCGATCTATTAATTATATTTGATTAGCTTAATATACTAGATTTTGACTACATCATTCATCAATCGATCACTACATGATATATATATATATATATATCATTATCTCAATGGTATGATATATATATACACATATTCATTATACAAAGATTATGTATGTTTAACGTCATTCAACGTATATACAAAGGAAAATATTTGTTTTATCTATTGAAACATAAGTAAAAGATAAAGATTATGTTTAACGTAATTTATTTATTTTATTTGAAATATTTTTTAGTATAATTTTTTCACAAAATTTAAGAATGATTGATTTTTATTATTATTATACTGGTTCTCAACTACGTGTGATCAGTGTAATTTAAAAAAATTATATATATAATTTTTTTTAATGAAAATAATATATATATTTGATTACATATATATAATTAGTTGTTAATAAAAATTATTTACTTTTTAAGTTTTTTAAGTTCAAAAACCGACCACAAGTGTTCATTTTTTTAAAATTTTTATTTTTATATGGTCGATTTTTTAAAAATATATATATATATTTTTTTAATTTAAAACCGACCACTAGTGGTCAGTTTTTTTAAAATAAATTATTGGGAGTTTTTCAATTTTTTTAGTAGTGTATGAAATTGTTGGGGTTCACTGATAATGACTGGGTTGGGTTACAAGATGACATGAAAAGTACTTTCGGATATTGTTTCAGTTTAGGATCAGGTGTCATTTGTTGGTGCACAAAGAAGCAGGGGTCTGTGGCTTATGAATCAACTGCTGAAGCAGAGTACGTTGTTGCCTCAGGTGCTGTTAATCAAGCTTTATGATTGAGAAAATTTTTGAGCGACTTGACGTTTCAGCCAGGTAAAACACCAGAAATCCTTTGTGATAACAAGTCTATAGTTGCTATGGTAGAAAATTCGGTCTTTTATGGAAAGACTAAACACATTAAAATCAAATATCATTTCATTAGAGAAGTTGAAAGGGAGAATGAAGTTTAGATTCTGCATTGTTGTGGTGAAGATCAACTTGTTGATATTTTTACAAAAGCATTACAGAAACAGAGATTTGAGCTTCTTAGAGCTAAGCTTGAAGTAACCAACAACACTTGCATCAAGGAGGAGTGATGAAGGGTACTTATTTTGTGTGATACTAACTGCTGTCAACTTGGCATCTTGGTCTTGATATTTTGTTGTAATCTTTAGATTATTTTGTTGTAAGTTCTAGATTTTTTTAGAAGTTAGTTGTAGTGTATGGTGGTGCTTTATTTAAGCACAACATAAGGAGATATGTTTTCAGATTTTGAGGAATATTTTCAGACCACTTATGTGTTACTCCTATATATTTGATGTATGAATGAAAAATTACTGCACTACTTCTCAGTTTTTTCTCTCTTTTTCATGTTTTTTTTTTTTTTTTTTAAGTTTCCCAAGATATCCCCAGCCCGACAGGCCGAGAACTAATCCTCCGGGGATTTGAGCTCCATGTTTGTTTCTTTTTCTCTCCTTCAAATACACTTTGTACAGTTTTACACCAATAAATACTAAAAAGTAATATTGCTTTCTTAGATTTAGTATTTGTTTCTACATCCAAAACATCTCATTCTGTGATGGAGAGCTCGAAACCAGAGTTGTGATAATCTTCAACTTGTGTTTCCCGGGTATCCTTGCTGATTATTCAACAGATTCATTGTTATAATGTATCTCAATTAATTGTAAGGTTGAATACACTCCACGCTCCCCAAACCCCTCTCTCCATCAAATTGTTGCTACAAGACATAATTAGACAACTTATAACTATAATTTTTCTAATTAAACTCAACTGTAACTCATTTAAGAAAGTTCTTCTAGAATTTATTACTGTTAAAATTAGTAAGAATTTATCCAAATAATTTTCTTCTTTATTAAGGAATTACTTAGTGTCACTCATCAATTCATCCTAAAAAGAGTTGCTTACAAATTGCTCACGTATCCTTCATCACTCATCTATTAAGTTGTAATCCAAGTAAACTTACCACATAAATCCAATTTCTAACTTAGCTATATTATATGCCCAACTTTTATACAATTTCCAAATATAACTTTTATTTCAAAATATTTGAAGATTACTTGCCCGAAGTTACTTTCAAACTTAAATTGTTTGACTCTTAGGAATTAAGTAAAACATAGACTCCTCTATCCAAGCTTAATTGTATAGAACTTTGTGCAGTCTTCCTTCATTCTGCACAAAGCAAAGCGATTTACTGAAGTTTAAAGGTACATCTTTTTTCATTAATTAAATTCACATCTTATTTCATTAGATCTGTGATCTCTGCTTCTTTTTTTTTTTTTTTCTTTTGAAGAAGAAGATCAATTTCATTTATATCTTAATATGATTTCTTGTGAATCCATTGAACAGTTGATTAAGTTTGAGACCAAATGTATTTAGAATGATTTCTATTAGGCCGGTTTTTGATTCCTTGTGTGCTTTACTTTGCTTTCCGAAGGAGAAGTGGATTTTTGCAACTTGACATACCAGAATATGATACCAATTGGCCAGTCATGTTTTTAAACTATGACTTGTTTATTAGTAGTATACGTGACATAAATATGCTAAGATTATTTCTTACTTTCAGTTTGATTTTTATAGGGACTTTTTTGTGTGTGTGTGTGTTCGCATACGTGTTAGATGAGTGGTATCGCTATGACCACTTGCGACAATAGTGGGACTTTTCTTGAAGATTTAGCAATGGATATCCTATTGAATTTACCTGTGAAGTCGTCGTTGCGATTCAAAGGCGTCTGCAAACAATGGTGCGCTCTTATAGAGGACCCCAAATTCACAATATTGATATCTTTTGAATTCACATGTTGTTCAACTGCCGCATCAGTCTCGAACCCTAACCCTAAATTGTTAATCCATGTCAGGGGATTCAAACGACCCCCACTCTGTTAGAAGTTAACAAAACCTAGCTAGAACCAATTATTGTCTCGGTCCAAATTAATCGTTATTTTGCTTCTGGAGAATTAATTTGACTAATTTTGAAATTTAAATTGAATTATATTAATATAATGTTTTAAATTTTTTAAAAATAGTATAAGTCATGTTCGGACCACTTGTTATTCTAGAAAATCAAGAAATAATTAATTATTTTTTTCCACCTTTACCTTTATCATTAATATGGTGTAAAATAAAGAACTATTAATTTGTGAAGAGTAATAAATGAGGATTATGTAGTCAAATATCCTCTATTTAATACTTTTTTTTTGTGAGGCGGGTAAAATATGACAAATAAGTGGTCCAGGGGGAGTAAATTACTAAATTATAACATAAGATGTAAATTTTATTGACAATAATCTAATACAAATAATGTTTGAGTCGTGTTTGACAGTCCTCAAAATTATTTCAACAATATGTAATCTTTTTTCTAAATTAAACAAGTTTTAAAATTTAAATAATGCAAAAACCAATAAATTGAAAGGTGCACCTAAACCAGTTAACGGGGCTGGGCCGGGTCAACCCGGAACTGACCCGTCAATTTTAACCTATATGTGGGCCAGGCTGGTTCCGGGCCTAGTTTAAGGGGCCGAATCGGTTTTGGGCTCAATAGTAATTTTTTAAGAAACAACCCGAGATCAGCCCATTACACGTAATCGCGTCCAACCCGGTCAATATCAGTCAAAAATTCGGTCAAAACCTAAAAAAAAAAAAATTAATTTTTTTCTCCAATATACACTATATATACCCACCAATATACATTTTAAATGCGTTAAATAACATACACACAATATATATACATTATATATATAGTATATGCTACATTAGAATTTAAAAAACATATAAACATATACACAATTACACATGTAATCATGTATACAACTATACGTTAATTAGATACATATACTACTTTAAATAAAACATATACTAAAAGATATATACTACAATATATATACTAATTTATAAAACATATACATATGTATACCTTAAATATATACTACTTTAGAATCTATAGAAAGTATATACACATATATATGTACCATTCAATATATATACTACTTTAAATAAAACATATACTACAATATATATACTACAATATATACACTCACACACTATATATATAGTTATATATATACTACTTTATAAAACATATACACATGTATACGTTAAATATATACTACTTTAGAATCTATAGAAAATATATACATATGTATAATACCATTCAATATATGTACTACTTTAAATAAAACATATACTACAAGATATATACTGCAATATATTACTAATTTATAAAACATATACACATGTATTCCTTAAATAAATACTTCTTTAGAATCTATAGAAAATATATACACATATATACGTAGTTATATACCATTCAATATATGTACTACTTAAAATAAAACATATACTACAAGACATATAATTATATACTAAAATATATATACTAATTTATAAAACATATTCACATGTATACCTTAAATATATACCACTTTAGAATCTATAGAAAATATATACACATATATACATACCATTCAATATATGTACTATTTTAAATAAAACATATACTACAAGATATATGCTACGATATATAAACTAATTTATAAAACATATATACATGTATACCTTAAATACATACTACTTTGAGTCTATAGAAAATATATACACATGTATACGTATCATTCAATATATGTACTACTTTAAAAAATATACATACAACATATAAACATTATATATATATACTACTTTATAAAACATATACACATGTATACGTTAAATATATACTACTTTAGAGTCTATAGAAAATATATAAACATATATACGTACCAATCAATATATGTACTACTTTAAATAAAACATATACTGCAAGATATATGTTACAATATATATACTAATTTATAAAACATATACACATGTATACCTTAAATATATACTACTTTAGAGTCTATAGAAAATATATACACATATATACGTACCATTCAATAGATGTACTATTTTAAATAAAACAAATACTACAAGATATATGCTACAATATATATGCTAATTTATAAAACATATACACATGTATACCTTAAATATATACTACTTTATAATCTATAGAAAATATATACACATATATATGTAGTTACATACCATTCAATATATGTACTACTTTAAATAAAACATATACTACACGATATATAATTATATACTACAATATATGTACTAATTTATAAAACATATGCACATGTATACCTTAAATATATACTACTTTAGAGTCTATAGAAAATATATACACATATATACGTACCATTCAATATATGTACTACTTTAAATAAAACATATACTACAAGATATATACTACAATAAATATACTAATTTATAAAACATATACACATGTATACCTTAAATATATACTACTTTAGAGTCTATAGAAAATATATACACATATATACGTACCATTCAATATATGTACTACTTTAAAAAATATGCTACTTAATATAATAAATTAATAATACTTGAGGTTTTAAACTTAAAAGAAATTTATTTTTTCATTATGTGTATAAATGATTATATGTTTGTTATGTTTAATTGTTTATTACTTAGTGTAAAGTTTGATGGTAAATTAGTAATATATTAAAACTAAGTATTTAATTTAAACTAGAAATTCAATTTAAATCATTAAATGGAAAAAATTACAAAGGAGTGAATGAATGTTATATTTTATTGATTGCAAAATGATTTAAAATTTATAACGTACATGAATGAAAAATCTACAAAGTTTTCATCATTTTTCCAACTCATCCATGTTAACATTAACGGGAATTAGCATAGGATAGTCAAAGTCAATGGGGCAAAATCATGCATTGGACTTGATTGTGCTGAGTTCTCCCTTGAAGTCATAATTTCTTCAAGATTCTATTCGTCTTTCAGCTCCACCTCTATTCCTTGATTTCTTCGTTCCGCTCTAATCCAATCTCTAAGGCAAACTAGAACATTCATAGCATTGCTTCTCAATGAGTGTCGGTTGTCTCTAAGCTGTTGTCTTCCCTGATTAAAAGCATTCTCCGATGCAACGATTGACATTGACACATTTAATATATCTCTAGCTAATCTTGAAAGCACGGGATATTGTGTTTAATTATTCTTCCACCAATCCAGCGCGTTGATCTGTCATCTACGATCCTCTATCGGCATTCGAAGATAATACTAAAGCTCTTCCCGAGAAGCTGTTGTATAAGTTTCCGCCTCAAAACTGTTCCAAACATTTAAATCATAAAAGTGATCAGGAAAACCACTATGTGCCGGCCTTTTAGAAGATGATAGCTCCTCGGGAGGATGAGGAGAGACAGTTGGAGTGATATTTGTCGGTACAGCTAAATCAAGTAAATCAGTATAATGGTTATATAATTTATCTATGTAAATGTTCGCATAACTCATAGCCGTATACAAATCTGGTTGTTCTTCTTTTTCATCATCAGAATCATTGTTAGTATTTATCTCTAAGTTAGAATAAATAAGAGTATTAAAGTGGCACATAGTAGTATAATTCTTACATAGATTTAGTATAACACCAACCAAGTAAAGGAGAATCGAAAAAAAATATTTTTTAAATTTAGTGAACATAGCACCACCAACTTCTTTGTAACCTTCTTTATTCTTATATTCTTTGAGCAAAGAAGAAATATCGGCTATATATGCTAAAATATTACAAACAGTAGGATAATAAGCATCGAAAAATACAACCATAGCTATATAAAATTTTTCCTAAAACTTCACAAGATCATCAATTACAGTCCAATCAGAATCATGTGGCATACATTCAGCCGAATCAGCAAATGAACCACAATATTGGTTAAAAGTTAGTGTAATAGGAACTCTATAAGCATGATAAGTTTTTAAATAACCATAAGTAGCATTCCATCTAGTATCACATTCTTCAGGCATCAATATCGGTCTAAGTCCATTTTGTTCACATTTAACTTTAAATTTTCTAATTCGTTTTCTTCAATTATTTCCTTGAATAAAGCCTGTTACAAGCCAATTTTTTTCAATATAAAGCTCAAAAAATTCAAGACCATCTCTCACAATTAAATTATATATATGAAAAACACATTTACCATGAAATATTTCAGGTAACGGCGGAGAGAGACTAGCTTTTAACTTTGTAATAGCAGTCTTTTTGTTAGAAGCATTATCAAAAGCAATACATAAGACTTTTTTTTCAATACCATAAAATTCTGCAACTTTACTAATCGAATCAACAATAAATTATCCAGTATGTCTACGATATTCATCATACAAAAAAGCTAGAATACGTTTTTGCATAACAAAATTACTATCTATCAGTGACAAGTAATGGTTAAATAATCATTTTTATTAACAGCACGACCAAGATCAGAAGTTAGAGCCATTCTACATTGAATATTTTTTAACAGTGTAAATAAATAAAAAATATATTGTGAATGGAGTCTAAAAATATTGGCTCGACAAGTACTTCTAGGAATACCATTAAACATAGGATTATAAATTGCTTGAATATAATGAATAAAAGCATTTGAAGAAGGAAAACTGAAAGACAAACAACCCATAACTACCATTTTTGCTATTTCTTCTCGGTCCCTCAATTTATTATAATTCTTAATTACCTGACCAGTTGCTGGGTCCATTCTAGTTTGTGTTGGCCCACCAACAACCTCACCACCTTGTGCAATAAATAACTCTCTTTCATGATTATCTTTTATATGTCTCATTAACGTACCCGTACCCCTTGATTGCCTCCTCTTTTATGCTCATATACTTGTTGACAAATATTGCATTGCACCTTAGCCTCTCCTTCTATACGTGTAAAAAATTTCCATGAAATACTAGTTGTTCTACGAGGTCTTGGGACACAAGGAGGACGAGGAGGGCGATTAATCGATTCAGATCTAACATTAGCATTTCCTAATGCGGGTGTCTCACCAATATTTTCATTATCTTCTTCTAAATTAACCGCATCTACTTCATTTTCTTCTTCTATACCGTAATTTTCTTGAGCTTCTGCATAATCCATATCGTGAGCACCTACACCTACTTCTTCCTCAAAAGGTTGACTAAGCGGTACCGGAGGCACACAGGTATATCTACTACTTGAACTACCTCTACCGCCAGTAATTCACTTTTTACTAACACTACCACTTCCGGAATAAAATTGTTTGACACTTTTACCAAGGTTTCTTAATTTATCCATAATATAAATTAAACCAAAAAAAAATTCAAAGTACACAAAAATAATAAAATTAAATATTCAAGAATTAATACACTAATTAAAAATTAAAACTAAGAGATGGAATGACAATACCAAATTTTAAAAGTATCCGAAAGTTGCGACTTTAGAAATTTCCACTCGTACTTTGTAATCGCAAAATTAAAAATAAAATTGACCACTTTAGGAGATATATAGAATATTTGAGAGAGAATGAGATTTGAGAGAATGAAAGTTGTGTGGAAAATGATTTGAAAGTGTAGGGTATTTATAGAAAATTTTTGGATTTAAAAAAAATTTTAAATCAATTTTTTTTTTTTTTAGAAAATTGGGCTTACTAGCCGTTTGAGGCTCCAAACGGCTAGTTGGCTCAATTTGACTTTTTCAGATTTACAATAATAACAAACCCAGTATATTTCCATTTAGTGGGGAGGGTAGAATGTACGCAGTCCATACCACTACCTCCGAATAGAGAGGCAAAGGATTAAACCTGCCGGGCCAAACTGACTAACTTGTGAGCCAGGACCAGTTTTGGTTTAAGCCGGGTTTACCGGGCCCAAAAAATAGCCCAGCCCGAGATCAACAGCCCTACAGCCTAGGGGCTAATCGGGTTAGGTTATTAAATGGGCTGGGTCAAACCGTCCGGCTTAACACCCTTAGGTGCACCTGTATTATGAGCTAATGATTACTGAATAATTGGTAACCAGTTGTTGTAGAACTTTGGACTTTTTTATGGGAACTTCTAGTTGTGTGTAAGTGATGAGTAAGCTTAACATATATGTCATTTATGTGGTCATTTACTTGTCCTCTTGCCATCGATTGATAAAATGACTTCATGACTAATCTTTTGAAATATACGTGTTATATTTTTCCAATAGTATATATTGCATTATTATGGAATGGAGTATATGTTACAACTTTAAGCGTCTTATAGATATAATCTCTCCCAATATATGATGATGATGATAATGATGATGATTATGAAGAAGAAGAAGAAGAAGAAGAAGAAGAAGAAGAAGAAGAAGAAGAAGAAAAAGATGATGATGATGATGATGAAAAAGAAGAAGAGGACGAAGAAGAAGAAGAAGAGAAAAAAGAAGAGGAGGAAGAAGAAGAGGAAGAGGAGGAAGAGGAAGAGGAAGAGGAAGACGAGGAAGAAGAAGAAGAGGAAGATGAGGAAGAGGAAGAAGAAGAGGAAGAAGAGGAAGAAGAGGAGGAAGAGGAAGAAGAAGAAGAGTAAGATAAAGAAGAGGAAGAGGAAGAAAACAAAGAGGAAGAAGAAGAGGAGGAAGACGAGGAAGAGAAAGAAGAAGAGGAAGAAAAAGAAGAAGAGGAGGAAGAGGAAGAAGAGGAAGAAGAAGGAGAGGAAGAGAAAGAAGAGGAAGAGGAAGAAGAAGAAGAGGAAGACGAAGAAGAAGAAGATAAAGAAGAAAAAGAAGAAGAGGAAGAAGAGGAAGAAGAGGAAGAAGAGGAAGAAGAAGAGGGAGAGGAGGAGGAAGAGGAAGGGGAGGAGGAGGATGAGGAAGAGGAAGAAGAAGAAGAATAGGAAGAAGAAGAAGAGGAAGAGGAAGAAGAAGAGGATATGAGTGCATTGTTGGGAGGAAATGAAAAATATCATACAACATGTGAAGCAGTTTTTCTTTACATGTCATATTATAATTGAAAAATAAATTTAAAATATAATTTTATTGATGATATGAGTCTTGCAACTCTTTTGTGACGTAAAAATTAAAAAATGAATTTGCAAGTGTAATAAAAATTTAAGAGATGTAACTAATTACATTTGGTACGATATTATGAATGTAGTAGAAGTACTTAATTAGTAGGTATAGATAAATTAGGTTTATGTGAAAATATTAAAGTGGATTTTTTGGAATCATAAATTTCTAGTTAAGTTTCTAGAATAGTTTAATTTAATATTTAGGATGATCAACTTGAAGAAATATCTAGATGCTCTAGGTAATTCTAGGTAGAAAAATCTAGAAAAAGATAGTCTAGTCTATTTTATATTTGTATTTAGGAAAGATCTAGATATTAAAGTGTGTTAGATACTTGGGAGAGATATTTGTGGAAGAACATAGAATACTCTAAATTTGTAGTATCTAAAGTCATCCCTACACAAGTATAAATAGGGGACAACCAACAAAAATTAAAAAAAAATAAAAAAAAAATAATGCAAAGCATATTCAAGCAGTCTTCTTTCAAATTCAAGTTCTTCACTTTCAATATCTTCCTTCACATTTATAGCTTTCTACTTTTAGTTGAATCTTTCGATTTTAATTAATGATTTTGGGCTAGGTCTCCCCAGTTACACTTTTCTTTTGCTATATCTTTTCAGTTTATGTACTTAGGGGTCTTTTGGTAGAGCGTATAAGATAATACTGAATAGGCTGTATTAGTAATGCTGGGATTAATAGTGCAGGGATTAGTAATACTGGAAATAATAATACTTGGATTATTTTTTATGTAGTGTTTGGTTTGATATATTAAAAACAATATGTATTGTTATATTTTAAAAAGAATATTTGTTTGTTTACAAAAATACCCTCAACATATTATAACTTTGTGTATTTTCTTTGCAAAACTTTATTATTCTTTTTTTAAATAAAAAAAATTAACAATATAACTAATTATTTACTTTGAAATAATTTTAAGATTTAATCATTCACTTGCAATCTTTTTTTGGGGGGTTATCTTTTCTTTATTTGTTTATCATTTGCTTGTTGTTCCCATTTTGTGGTGTTTTTAAGTTGGAGGGGGTACGTGTAACTTTTGAATGAGACAATAGAATTATTATTAACATAAAGTTGTGTTCGGTAGAGTGTTAAAGCTAAGTAGAAAAATTATTTTTATTTATGAATATCCTATTTACAAAATTAAAGCTAGTATGTAATCATGCAATTTATTTTTGGATTTTCATCAATAAGTATTTTTTTTAAGTTAATGGAGTAATTTTTTTTATGACTAAAATTATTTGGAGGGATATTATTATCCTGATAAATTGAAAAGAAGTAATTCACATTGAATAAATTGAAAAAGATTTAGAAAAAAATTAATGAAATTTGAGGCATTTTTGTAAATAATAATAAAATTTGTAAACTAATTTATTTAAATAAATTTATCTGTACAAATATAAAAAATAAAATTAAGAAAATAAAAAAAATATTTAAAAGAATTTGAGGGATATTTTTGTCTTTACACATATTAGTCCATGGTATTAAAACTCAGGTATTGTTAATACCACCATATGGGATGTATTAGTAATACACCCTATAATACCATATAGGGTGTATAACTAATACATGGTATTAGTAATACATAGGTCCATAATTCTACCATACATAGTATTAAGTAATACCACACTTAATACATGGACTATTTTTTTTAATACGTCCTACTAAACGACCCCTTAGTGTGAAAGGTTGTGACTTGTTTTCTGAAACTATAATTTTGAAACATCAGTTAATCAGTCATATCCTGTGATTTTAGAAATAATCTTCTATATTGGTAAAAAGCTTTTTTTAAGCACATAAGAAAAATTGGTGTTGTTTACTGAAAAAAATTATTGTTGCTAACTTTATCAAGAAGACTGCATTTATTGCTTTAACTTGGTTAATGAAAAAATAAATTGATTTAGAACTTAATTATATCAATCACTTTATTTTGAGAAATTATTTTCTCTAATTTTAATTAATTGTGATAGCATCAATATTATTAGTAGAGTATAATATCATTAATACAACGTTAATTTCAGATCCATAAGGAAAACCACAGTGATCGTATCTGACATGTGGTACCAATAAATAACTATATCAAATCTTGTAATAATCTTACAGATGAACTAACCAAGGTCTTGTTAAGATAAATGGTTCGAAGCACATCGATGGGGAAGGAATTGAAGTTTAAAATTTTTTGAGTCATATATGAAGAAATCCAACTTGGAGACTAGAGATCCTATAACTACGTTCAATAGGAAGAACGAATCATATGATGACTTGGTGTGAAATGCACTATCATTAGTTTATCCATCCTTATGATGTGAGTGCATTTTTCTGATAATTTTTGAAGGTTGAATTTAAGAGCTCTTAGTAAAATTCTATATCTAGTATGAGTGGATGGCAAAATTGCAGTACTATCCTCAACAGATTTCACCTATGTGCATATGAAAGTAGGTCGCTTTTTATGAAAATTGAGTTTATTCTAAAAATTACTCATGAAAATCGAGACAACACAAGGCCGTAACGTGCTTCTATTAAAGCTTATGCCAACATCTTAAATGTTGCCGGTAAGTAATGATACTTTATTTTCCTTAAACAACTATGGTTCAAGTCTAACTACTAACTTTGAAGTTGATACAAACCAAATGGCCTCCGGGTTGCTAGAGAGGATGCTTATGGGTTAAATGACACTTGAAGACTTCTTGAGGGCTATCGAAAGGCGTCCATTGGATGATTATGATGACAAGGGAGACTCACGTTAGAGAGGCCAATGGAAGACCAAACGGGGCTAGAAAGCCTCCCCGAAAGAGGAGATGCGCCCTATCCGCTTTAGAGGTACACCTAACCCGCTCTAGATCCACTAGAGCGGGTCAAAACAGCCCACTATACCCTTGGGATATGCCCCATGTGGGCTTCTATGTGTTTGTCTTTCCTAAATGGGTCACTTTTGGACCCATATGATGTAATAACCTATCATAGACTATAAATAGGACTTCTTTTCATTTTAGTAAGTAGTTTATGTTGAATTATGAATTTGAACACTTGTGAGAGTGTGAGGCCAACGTGGATTCGCTTGTGTTGATCTTTTGTTTAGAAATGTGGGTTGCTTGATAATCAATTCCCTTGAGGTCTACGTAAGATTTACGTGCTTTGTTTGGTTTAACTGATTAAGGGTTTAGGATTTGATACACCCTTTATTTGCTTTCAATTCCTTCCCTTGAATTGTGTCTATCTTATTGCTTTTCTATCTATCTTTAGCTTTCGTATTCGTATCGCAGTTTAGTTTTTGATTTTGTATTTTATTCGTATTGTATCATTTGGTATCAGATCCGAGCTTAGAATCGTTCCCATAATTCAAGTCTTGGATTTTGCTATCTCGAAAATCAACAAAAAAAAGAGTCAAAAATAAAAAATCCCCAAAAAGTACTATTCACATTTTAGTCCTAGGTCAAAATTTTAGTTTTTGATTTTGTGTTTTTTCTTGTGTTTCTAGTGTTAGATTTGTGTTCTCTAACACTACAGGAGTCTAGTGTTCAAATTTGAGCTTAATCGGAGTCCATTTGAGTGAGATATCATTGTTGTGAGATATCATTGTTGAGAGCTTGAACTTGAAGAAAGTGAAGAGAAATAAAAATCTGAAAAATTGGTTGTGAATTTGGAAAAAATGACGCATGGAATGTGTTTATAAGGTTGAAAAGAGCCTCGAGTCAAAATTTCATCGCATTCTGATCATTGGTTCAAGGGTTAGAGCATTTTGAAGTTTTGGTGTTTTTAAGTGTTCTTAAGGAAGATTCATATCTTCATCTTGAATTCTTAGCAAAAGGTGGTGTTTGATTCAAAAATAAGGAAGAAAAGTGTGGAAAAAGTGTTTTTACAAAAGCATAAAAGAAAATTTCACAAGAGAGTACAAAAAGGAGACCATTTGGAGGGCAATTTTGGCCAAACACAAAGGGAGAGATGGCCAATCTGCCTTGCATCTGCTCCCAAGGTGAGCTTGGTCTGCCCTTGACCTGTGGCCGCACCTCAAGGCAGTAGCCAAGGTCCCAAGCTGTGCCCAAAGTGCCCCTTACCTGCGTCCCAACTGCTGGAGTAGGCTGCCCCAACGCACATCACCCATACCCAACGCAAAGAATCTTTTTTTGATGTGAATCAACTTCAGCAACACCAATCCAAGTTTATCAACACTTTCCAACATCAATTCAAGTCTTAAAACACATCTCAACATCTTTAAAACTCCATTGCTTCAGGTTTGATTCTTAGTTTTCATTTCTTGATTCTTAAATCTCTTCTTTGATTCTTAACTACTCATCAACTAGTAACTTATCTATTAAGTTGATTGATAGTTCTTGAGTCCTTTTCTTTCATCGTTCTACTTTTCTTTCAAGCTTTTCTCTTTTGAATTCGTTATTAGTTCTTGACTCAAGTCAGTACATATTTTCTTTGAGTCGTTTCAAAAAAAGAATCTATTCCGACCTCAAGCCACAATTGGCACCAAGCAATCTTATTGGAGTACAGACGAGCTATCAACACTTGCGACGCCAATTGAGAGATGAAATAAAGGTGGAAACTTTGAGAGCTTGTGAGGTTGATTTCTTAACTTTAACGTGTTTGTTGTTTTTGTTTTGTTTTAGTATTCCTTTTATATAGGTACCATGGCATCGGGAGAAGGTAGCCCAAGAGCTTCGGTAGAGATAAACAAGGAAACTTTAATGGCGGCCATAATGAGTGTAAAACAAGATGTTAATCAAATAATGGAAAGCATGGAAAGTTCACTCTCAAGAAGGATGGATAAAATAATAGATCGCCTACACTGCCCTAACTCCGTCCTATCCAATCCACCAAATTCCTGAGCTTCTTTGAGTGGACATGCTCCAAACGAACTTCAAGGTAATCAAACTAACTCTTGCACTCTAGTAAATGAGGCTAGTAGACAACAAAGTGTGAAAGATAATTTATCTTTAAGTGAGCCTAATGTCTCCTTACTTCATGATGATAATGTACAACTTGAAAGCGTGGAAACACTAGTTGATCCTTATGATGACAAAATTGACTCTTCAAGTAAGAGCGATTTGTGTCCACCTAGTGTTGAAACCATTGCGATAAGTGATAGTACATTGTCTTGTGGAAGTCATGAGGACCGAATTTTGTGGGAACCTAGACCATTGCTTGGAAATATTTGTGAAGTATTTAAAGGACCTCAAGTGAATGGTAATGTTGAGATTGTTGGTTGATTGAATGGGAATGATCCTTGTAACGCCCCAAAACCTGGTCCCGAGACGTCACACGGTACTCAAGACTACAAGTAGCCTTAACCTAACCCTGTCTGCCTTCTACTAAGTCTGAATCTCATAATAGTGGAAATAGAGACATAAAAGTCATACTGAATGCAAAAACTATCTAATATCGCTTAGAATAATTTGAATATTATCTCAGAAGACCAAATACTATAAGTCTGAATCAAATTTAGCAGTCTGAAGATAGACCCCCAGCTAACTTAAACTGTTTGAAAAGAAATACTGAATCATATAGACTAATAAGCTACAAAATCTGAATGAATAAGTCCCCGAACCATGAGGACTCACCAACTGTCAGATGTAGATGGAGATGCTCGAACTACACACGCTACTAATACTGAGCACCTGAACCTACATTATGAGACAATGTAACACATAGACGTATATGTGGATCAGTACTTTGATGATGTACTGAGTATATGGGGTGAATGCATAAGTAAAAGATTATCTTATCATCATAATTTGTAAAACAATGCATGCTAATTGTAAATGACTCACATAAGATGGAATATCTGAAATACTAAAATCTGTAATCATGAATAGCAAAACATACTTTATAAATCTAGTGAGTCATAACATTTAGTTCTAAAAGCTGCACTAATGTTCTATTTGCAAATTATACTGTCTAAGTGTAAAAGGACTCACTTCTATATCTAAAATCTAAAAGCTGAAATCTGTAGCTAATATCTTTCTGTAAAGCATAGGCTGAATAAATTCGTGAGCCTTTTCACTTAGTTTTCTAAAAGCTTTTCTGTTATTCTTTTTTGAAAGTTTTTACTGTTAGGGAAATACTATTCTGCAATAGAGGTTCTTCTAACCGACATAAACCATGTGAGCTAACATGGAGTCCAACGTTTTGTTCCCCTAAGGGAAAAACCTCACGATAGGGAGAGGTGTCATACTCTTACCAGGGAGTATAACCTGAGCTAAGTGATCACATCTGTAATTGTCATCCATATGGAAGTGGAAATAATATGATAATCTATACCTATGTTAGCTACGTAGTTCTGTGAAAGATAGGGCATGCTAGTCCCACTCTTTCCGCTTGGTGCTAAATACTAGTCTATTTTAAATCTGAATACTCATTCTGTTGGAAATCCACTTTAAAACTAACATAAGGGTTTATTTTGGAACCAATTATGCATTTATCTAATTAAATCTATAAATAAAGTTGTTCTGAATTCTATAATCTGTAATAAATCTGAAAAGTGGATTCAAAATCTTATCTGAGGATCAAATGATCAAAGCTTTACTGAAAATCTGAAAATAATCTGATTATAGGATGCTTAAAGCAAAATCTTTCTTGAAACCATAACATGTAATCTTGGGCTTTATAATCCATGCATCAAGTTCATGTCAAAACATCATAATAATCATGTTTGATAATGAAAACTATGATAATTCATCTAAAAATCTAGAATTTACTGTAATAGGCATGCAAAAATATAGAAATAGACATACAAATAATCTTCAAAGTCTCTCAAAAACTCATAATCTTGCAAATAGCAATAATGGATATGAACCCTAATTCAAATCTCCTGTATATTCATTTAAAATCATATAAATTTGAAATAAAAACTTTATTTTGGGCACAAGGACGAAAGAAGATCTTTGCTCATAAACCCCACATACCTTGGTAGATGATTAGATGAAGAATCTTGAATTATTGATTCCTATTTGAGTTCTTGAAGATGAGTTCTTGATTATCTTGTCTTGGGAATCCTCAATTTGGAGTTTCTTAGAGAAACAATGGAGGAATTTGATTTCTTGGAGAAGAAGCTCTAGATCTCTAGGGTTTTGCTTTGAGAGAGAAAGGATGAAAATAAATATAAAGTGCTTAGAATAGGCTTAATCTTATGTTTTGGATGGGTTGGGGGCTTGACATTTGACCAAAATACCCCTTTTAAACTTTTAATCGGAACTTGAAAAATAAAAATTTTCCAAACTGGCATGCCACCGCAATGGACCACTATCGCTGTGGTTCACTGGAAAATGACAACTGGGACCTGGAAGTTCTCCACGACGTGGAGCTATCGTGATGCTCTGCTGTTTTGTCATTTGGGACATCACTGCAATGTGCCACCATCGTGGTGAGCCACTAGAAATGGACAAATAGGAAATAAGGCTTCTTTGCGACACATGGCTATCACGGAGGGCCACTGGAATTTGACGATTGGGAATTTACCCTTCACCATGCCGCAATGTTCGCTCAGATGGTACACTGCTTTAGTAAAATCGCCATAACTTCTCAACCGAGTATCCGATTTAGGCGAAATTGGTATCGATGGAAATCTTATTCAATTTCCCACACAATGGAGAGTCTAAATATTCAAAATTCTATATGTAACAAAAGATATTCATTTAAACCTAAGTCTTAACATTCTAGGAGCAAAATTAAGCTAGGAAAAGTATGGGGTATTACAATATCTCCCCCTTAGGAACATTCATCCTCGAATGTGGCTAGTTAAACTGAAAATACTGTGGAATTTGAGGCTATAAGCTATCATGAACAACTAAAATAACTGTATGACTGAATTAAACACATTTCGAGCTACTGAACTGATCTGCGAGTGCATGAATTTACATGAAAAATAGCTATATTGCTGAATCTGAGACTGAAAAGAACAGAATGAAGGAAGACTATTACCTTTGGCTGAATCTATGTTCGTGGTGAAGAGATGAGGATACTTAGTATGCATGTCTGCTTCTGCTTCCCAAGTAGCACCCTCAACAGACTGATTTCGCCATAGAACTTTGACCAAGGAAACTTCTTTGTTCCTTAGTCTACGGATCTGGTGATCAAGAATATCTACTGGGACTTCTTCATATGAGAGGATATTTTGAATATTTGTTTTTTCTAAAGGAACTATAATGGCTGAATCATCCATGTACTTCTTCAACAAGGACACATGGAAAGCTGGATAGACTAAGGTTAAATTTGTGGGTAGCTCAAGCTCATACGCTACCTTCCCAACACGACTCAAAATTTGGAAGGGATCTACATACCGGGGACTAAGCTTTCCCTTTTTGCCAAATCTCTTCACCCCTTTCATGGGTGAAACTTTCAAATACACAAGGTCATCAATATCGAACTCAGGATCTCTTCTTCTTACGTCTGCATAAGATTTCTGATGACTCTGGGCTGTTTTCAATCTCTCTCGAATCAACTGAACTTTCTCCATGGATTTAAATACCATATCTGGACCAATCAAAATGGCCTTACCCACTTCGAACTAACCAATTAACGATCTGCATCTTCGCCCATAAAGAGTTTCAAACGGAGCCATCTGAATACTAGCACGGTAACTATTATTATAAGCGAACTCAATCAACGACAAATGGTCATCCCAACTACCTTTGAAATCAAAAACACATACCCTCAATATGTCCTCTAGAGTCTGAATGGTCCTCTCTACCTGACCATCTGTCTGCGCATGAAAAGCTAAACTAAGATGAACTTGGGTACCAAGACCCTTCTGAAAGGCTCTCTAAAACTGAGAGGTAAAATGAGTACCCCTATCTGAGATGATAGACAAAGGAACTCCATGCAATTTAACTAACTCTTTGATATACAACTTGGCATAATCTTCAGCTGTGTAGGACGTGCGAACTGGCAAGAAATACGCTGACTTAGTCAATCTATGTACAATAAACCAAATTGAATCATGCTGACGATGCGAATGGGGTAAACTAGCCACAAAATCCATATTCACCACTTCCTACTTCTAAGTGGGGATACCAAACTCTTGCAACGTACCACCAGGTCTTTGGTGCTCTACCTTAACCTATTGAGAAGTTGCATACTTGGCTACGAACTCTACTATATCTCTCTTCATACTGCTCCACCAATAGATTTCCCACAAGTCACGGTACATCTTGGTAGCACCTGGGTGAATGGAATAAGGCACACCATGCGCTTTCGCCATAATAAGTTGCCTCAAATCATCAACACATGGCACACACAATATACTCTGGTACCTTAACATACCATCTCCCCCTTGAGAGAAAACCTCTACCTTTTGTTTTTTAACTGACTCCTTCAGTTTGACCAAACTAGAATCCTTATCTTGCTTTTCCTTCACTTCTAAAACTAGAGAAGATTCAGAACTACTGTGGACCCAAACATTCCCTTCAGTTGAATAAACCAATCTCACACCCAATCTAGCTAATCGATGAACTTCTCGAACTAGCTCCTTCTTATCATTCTCCACATGAGCGACACAGCCCATGGATAATCTACTAAGAGCATCTGCCACTACATTGGCCTTGCCCAAATGATATAACACACTCATATCATAATTTTTTAATAATTCCAACCACTTTCTCTAACGAAGATTCAACTCCCTCTGAGTGAACACATACTGTAAACTTTTGTGATCCGTGAACATATCAACATGCACCCCATACAAATAATGTCTCCAAATTTTCAAAGCAAACACAATAGCAACTAACTCAAGATCATGGGTCGGGTAATTCTTTTCATAAGGCTTCAGCTGTCTAGAGGCATAGGCTATGACCTTACCTCTCTACATCAAAACACAACCCAAAACAACTCTAGAGGCATCACAATACACAAAAAAACAATCTATACCATCAGGTAACGCTAAAATTGGGGCTGAAGTAAGTCTATTCTTTGACTCTTAAAAACTCTTCTCATAGGAATCTGACCACTGAAACTTAACCTTCTTCTAAGTCAATCTAGAAATAGGAGACGCAATATATGAGAAACCCTCAATAAAACATTTATACTAGCCAGGTAAGCCCAAGAAACTTCTAATGTCTGATAGGGAGATAGGTCTAGGCTAATTTCTTACGGCTTCTATCTTTTGGGGATCAACTTTAATACCCCCACTAGAAATAATATAACCAAGGAAAGCTATTGACCTTAGTAAAAAATTAACATTTGCTAAATTTGGCAAACAACTGGTGATCTCTAAGAGTTTGCAACACAATTCTAAGATGGTCTGCATGATCATCCTCACAACGAGAGTAGACAAGAATATTATCGATAAAGACTATGAAAAACATGTTTAGATACTGTATGAACACTTTATTCATCAAGTCCATGAAGGCTGCTGGGGCATTGGTTAGCTCGAAGGACATGACTAGAAACTCAAAATGACCATAACAGGTTCTGAAAGCTATCTTTGGAATATCACACTCCCTTACCCTAAGCTGATGATAGCCGGATCTACGGTCTATCTTTGAGAAGTAACTTGCACCTTGGAGTTGGTCAAATAAGTCATCAATCCTAGGAAAAGGATATTTGTTTTTGACTATGACTTTATTCAGCTGACGATAGTCAATGCAAATTTGCAAAGAACCATCTTTCTTTTGCATGAATAGGATGGGAGTGCCCCAGGGAGAAACACTAGGCCTTATGAAACCTTTATCTAAGAGATCTTTAAGCTGCTCTTTTAACTCCTTAAGCTCGACTAGAGCTATTCAATATGGAAGAATAGAAATAGTCTGAGTATCTGGGAGAAAGTCAATCCCGAATTCTATTTCCCTATCGGGAGGTACCTCTGGCAAATCTTCAGGAAAGACATCAGGAAACTCATTGACTACTCTAACTGATTGAACTATCAGAGTCTCAGACTTAGTGTCTTTGACTCGAACTACATGATAGATACACCCTTTGGAGATCACTTTTCTAGACTTAAGATAGGATATGAAATGACCCTTAGGAGATATGGAATTACCTTTCCATTCAAAGACTGGCTCATCTGGAAATTAAAATTTCACCACTCGGGTGCGACAATCTATGGATGCATAACAAGAATAGAGTCAATCCATGCCAAGAATAAGATCAAAGTCAACCATATCTATCTCTATGAAGTCTACTAACATGATTTTATAAAGAATAGTGATAGGACACTTTCTATAGATCTGTTCACCAACAACTGACTCACCTACTGGGGTAGAAACGAAGAAGGGCTTAGGGATCTTTTTAGGACTTATTTCAAAATTTACTGCAACTAATGGGGTCATATACGAGAAACTCGACCCAGGGTCTAAAAACACGTAAATATCAAGATGAAAGACATAAAGCATACCAGTAACAACATCTGGTGAATTCTCCTGCTCCTGAAGGGATGGTAAAGCATAAAATCAATTTTGGCACTGACCACCACCGGTATTGGATGATGCGCCCTGAGGAGGGACTGGGCGACCTAAAACAGCTGGTGCACTAGTATCCCGAGTCTGGGAATGAACATCTTTATTTCCCGGCTTAGTATGCGAACACTCTCTAATTCTGTGACCCAACTTACCATAACCATAACAACCTTTCTATCTAGCTAAACACTCACTAGGGTAATTCTTATCACACTTAGCACATGGAGGATAACTGGGCCTTCCACTTACACAATTCTGAGATC
Source organism: Capsicum annuum (assembly GCF_002878395.1). Classification (NCBI taxonomy): domain Eukaryota; kingdom Viridiplantae; phylum Streptophyta; class Magnoliopsida; order Solanales; family Solanaceae; genus Capsicum; species Capsicum annuum. The sequence goes on from NC_061121.1 coordinate 14,586,473, forward strand.
TGGACATATAGACTTACCCAACTGCTCCTTTCTAGCTCTGAGAGCAGGAGTACTAGCTGAAGATGGTGCTAGCATAGATGAACGATTCTGTAACTGCGAACGATTTTCCCCTTGAGGCGTAGTCAGTCCATATTCAAACTGCCCTATACTTGCCCTCTTATTCCCCCTCTCTTTCCTTTAACTTCTCTGACTCAATATGCTAAGTATGAATCATCAATCTAGCAAGATCTATGTCTCCAATAAGCATGGCAGTCCTAAACTCCTTGACTACCAAGCTAGACACTCCAGTGACAAAATTACTCATACTTGCCCTAGGATCAGCCATCGTATCAGGGGAATACTTAGACAACTGATTGAACTTAAGGCAGTACTCCTTCACTTTTATTGAGCCCTGCCTCAAATTCACAAACTCCTTTATCTTAGCCTCTCTCATTTCACACGAAAAAAACCTATCTAAAAAATTATTCTGAAATACTTGCCAACTCATAGAAGCTGCATTCTCACCTCTACCTTTCTTCCACATAATTGCCCAATCATACGCTACATCCTTCAACCTATAGGATGCTAACTCTATACTCTCTTTCTCAGAAACATGCATAATCTAGGTGATCTTCTTCACCTCATCTAATAAAGTTGCAGATCCTCACCTGCTTTCGACCCAAAGAACTCTGGCGGATTCATTCTTATAAAATCTCTAATTCTGGCTGTTGCTAAATCACCATTTTATTAAAGTGGGACTATAGTCTAATGGTTGCTCTAAATATTAGCAGTCATAGCTTGGGCCAACGCTTAAAAGACAACCCAAAACTCAGTATAGGATACATTCTCATTCAAAGGATCAACGGGCTTGGGTGGCTGGTTAATATTTCTGCGAGCATTAGCTCGACGAAGAGGCATATTCAACTGTCATGTAAGAGCACAAGTTAAAAGAAGATATAGATACTATAAGCACGATAGATCATGAAAGAAAGAGATGATTTTGCTAAGAACATCCCATAGCCTCTTGCTCATAAATGTGGCATGCTTTACACCCATGATCAAGACTCTACGTAACGCGGCTTGTCTGACTCACTAGGACTCTTATAAACCTTAGGCTCTGATACCAAATTTGTAACGCCTCAAAACCTGGTCCCAAGATATCACATGATACTCAAGACTACGAGTAGCCTTAAGCTAATCCTGTGTGCCTTCTACTAAGTCTAAATATCATAATAGTGGACATATAGACATAACAGTTATACTGAATATGAAAACTGTCTGAAATTGCTAAGAATAATCTGAATATAATCTCTGAAAACCAAATACTATAAGTCTAAATCAAATTTAGCAGTCTGACAAGCCTCTACTACTAATGGTTAGAGAGTCACTGGGACAGACCCCCAGCTAACTTAAACTATCTAAAAAGAAATACTGAATCATATAGACTAATAAGCTGCAAAATCTGAATGAATAAGTCCCTGAACTATGAGGACTCACTAACTGTCAGATATAGATAGAGATGCTCGAACTACTCACGCAGCTGATACTGAGCACCTGAACCTATATTATGAGACAATGTAACACATAGACGTATATGTGGATCGGTACTTTGATAATGTACTGAGTATATAGGATGAATGCATAAGTAAAACATTATCTCATCATCATAATTTGTAAAACAATGCATGCTAAATGTAAATGACTCACATAAGCTGTAATATCTGAAATACTGAAATCTGTAATCATAAATAGTAAAACATACTTTATAAATTTAGTGAGTCATAACATTTAGTTCTAAAAGATGCACTAATGTTCTGTCTGTAAATCATACTGTCTAAGTGTAAAAGGACTCAATTTTATATCTAAAATCTGAAAGTTGAAATCTGTAGCTAATATCTTTCTGTAAAACATAAGCTGAGTAAATTAGTGAGCCTTTATACTTAGTTTTCTAAAAGCTTTTCGATTATTCTTTTTTGAAAGTCTTTACTATTAGGGAAATTCTGTTCTGCAATGGAGGTTCTTCTAACCGACATAAACTATGTGAGCTAACATGGAGTCCAACATCTCGTTCACCTAAGGGGAAAACTTCACGATGGAGAGAGGTGTCATACTCTTGCCAGGGAGTATAACCTAAGCTAAGTGATCACATCTGTAACTGTTATCCTTATAGAAGTGGGAATAATCTGATAATATATACCTACGTTGGATACATAGTTCTGTGGAAGATAGGGTACGCTAATCCCACACTTCCCGCTCGGTGCTAAATACTAGTCTCTTTTAAATATGAATGCTCATTTTGTTGGAAATCCACTTTAAAACTAGCATAAGGGTTTATTCTGGAACCAATTATGCATTTATCTAATTAAATCTATAAATAAAGCTGTTCTAAATTCTGTAATCTGTAATAAATCTACAAAGTGGATTCCAAATCTTAATTTAGGATTAAAATATCAAAGCTTTATTAAAAATCTGAAAATAATCTGATTATAGGATGCTTAATGCATAATCTTTCTTGATACCATAACATGTAATCTTGGGCTTTATAACCCATGCATCAAGTTCATGTCAAAACATCATAATAATCATGCTTGATAATGAAAACTATGATAATTCATCTAAAAATCTGGAATTTATTGCAATAGGCATGAAAATATAGAAATAGACATGCAAATCATCTTCAAAATCTCTCAAAAACTCATAATCTTGCAAATAGCAATAATGGGTATGAACCCTAATTTAAATCTCCAGTATATTCATTCAAAATCATATAAATTTGAAATAAAAACTTGATTTTGGGCACAAGGATGAAAAAGGATTCTTGCTCATAAACCCCACATACCTTGGTAGATGATTAGATGAAGAATCTTGAATTATTGATTCCTATTTAAGTTCTTGAAGATGAGTTCTTGATTATATTGTCTTGGGAATCCTCAATTTGGAGCTTTCTTGGAGAAACGATGAAGGAATTTGATTTCTTGGAGAAGAAGCTTTGGAGCTCTAAGGTTTTACTTTGAGAGAGAAAGGATGAAAATAAACATAAAGTGCTTGGAATAGGCTTAATCTTATGTTTTGGATGGATTGGGGGCTTGAGATTTGACCAAAATACCCCTTTTAAACCTTTAATCAGAACTTGGAAAATAAAATTTTTTCAAACTGGCCTGCCACCGCGACGTGCCACTATCGCGGTGACTTACTAGAAAATGACAACTGGGACCTGGAAGTTTTCCACGACGTAGAGCTATCACGATGCTCTATTGTTTTTTCATTTGGGCCATCACCATGATGCGTCACCATCGTGGTGGGACACTGGAAATGGAAAAATGTGAAATAAGGCTTCTTCGCAATGTGGGGCTATCTCGGAGGGCCACTGGAATTTGACGATTAGGAATTTACCCTTCACCGCGACGCGATGGTCGCCCAAATAGTACACTACTTTACTAAAATTGCCATAACTTCTCAACTGAGTATCTGATTTGGGCAAAATTGGTGTCGATGGAAAGCTTATTCAATTTCTCACACAATGGAGAGTCTAAATATGGAAAATTCTATACGTAACAAAAGATATTAATTTTTAAAGCTAATTCTTGACATTCTAGGAGCGAAATTAAGCTAGGAAAAGTATGGGATATTACAATCCTCTAATTGCCTTTGTTGATGATCATTCTAGTATAGATGGTACAAATGATTATATTTGTGGTAATCTTGGGGAAAAGAAGTGTTTCCTAACCCCATTTCCATGGACACTCTACCCATTTTATCCTGTTGATCATTTAAAATGTGGAGGTTTTTCCCCACACCACTTAGTGCTTGGGCAAGAAGACAAACAAATGATGGGTGAGGGTGTTGGAACTCATCCCTAATACGGAAAGTCTTTCTTGGAGATTTATAATCTACTTGAGAGGCCAAAATTGTGTAAAGGAAAGGTCTCTAACAAAATAAGTGCTATAGTAGGGTTATGAGCTTCTTGAGACTTGGAATCCATGTGAGCCTTCATGAGCGGTTCAATGATTAACATGGTTCCTATAGCATACCCCTTTGTACAAATCTCTTGAATGATCAATTAGCTCTTACTTTGTGGGGTTATACACCTTTTGTTGATCATTTTGATGTTTGGTTATATCTTAAGCATGTGCAGCCTTGGCATGATGGTATTATTGAATGTTCTAATTCTGTACCTCATGCTATAAGGATATTGTGTTTTTTTGTACTTTATTTGGTGTTGCAAGGTTTGGATTTGGGGTCAAATCCCTTTTAAGAAGGGGAGAATGACACAAACCAAATGGCCTCCGAGTTACTAGAGAGGATGCTTATGGGTCAAATAACACTTGAAGACTTCTTGAGGGCTATCGAAAGGCATTCATTGAATGATTATGATAAACCAGGAGAGTCACATTAGAGAGGCCAATGGAAGACCAAATAGGGCTAGAAATCCCCGAGAAGAGGAGATACACCCCATCCACTTTGGAGGTGTACCCAACCCGCTCTAGATCTATTAGAGCGGGTCAAAACAACCCACTAAACCCATGGGATATGCCCCATGTGTGCCCCATATGCTTAAGCAAGTGCCTAATGGGCTTTTATGTGTTTGTCTTCCCTAAATGGGTCACTTTTGGGCCCATACGATGTAATAACCTAGCCTAGACTATAAATAGGACTTTTTTTCATTTTAGTAAGTAGTTTATGTTGAATTATGAATTTGAATACTTGTGAGAGTGTGAGGCAAGCATGGATTCACTTGTGTTAATCTTTTGTTTAGAAACGTGGGATGCTCGGGAATCGATTCCCTTGAGGTCTACATAAGATTTAGGTGCTTTGTTCGGTTTAATTGATTGAGGGTTTATGGTTTGATATACCTTTATTTGCTTACAATTCCTTGAATTGTGTCTATATTATTGCTTTTCTATCCATCTTTAGCTTTCATATTCGTGTTGTAGTTTAGTTTTCAATTTTGTATTTTGTTCGTGTATCAAATTTAAAGGCTATTATTTTACTAAGTGAAGATTCAATTGAGAGCATATCTTCATTATGCATAACAATCATTCTTCAACTAAATTGGTAAACTCTCTTATTTAAGTATTAAAATAAGCTGGAGGTTGTAGGGGTTGAGAGCACTTTGATATTAAATAAATCATATTAATGTGCATGACAATTAGAAGAAATAAAGTGAAAAAGTGTTATCATTAATTTTTGTAGCTTTTGTGATCACAATTTCATATTTTTGTTATTATACCTTACAACTCATGTAACATTTAGCTTTTTATGTCTTGCAATTCATATAATTATAATTTATAGACTATTGATGTCACGACCCAAATGGCCATGAGTGGCACCCACACTAAACTTCCCATGGGAGAACCATCTAAATCAAACCATTACCCAATCACTTAGTCAATATAAAACCATCTTAACAATCACTTAGTCAATAAAAAACCATCTTAACAATAATAATCTGGAGTTAATCATCAGTAGCACGAAAACCAAACAATCTACTAACTGAAATTCCCAAGACCTGAAAGTCATCATTCAAGAACTACTAACAAAGATCATGTCTAAAGAAATATCCCAAAATAAAGTAAATAAAGAATGTTTCATTGCCTGAAAGATGGACAAGAACAAATAAGATGCCCCATGGAAGACCTTAGATCAAGATCTGCTATCAAACTTTAGAGGTGAGATCATGTATGAACCTCTAGAACAATTTTTGCACTCAACAAAAGAAGAGTACAGGGTAGTATCAGTACAAACCACTATGTACTGGTATATATCAAAGGCCAACTCAACTTAATAACATGTACACAACATAAATCAAATAACAAGTAGATAAGCATCAACACATAACAAATTCTCAATGAATCAACAATACAACAATATCAGGTCAACAGTGCTCACAAACAAGCCACATAACTATCAAGGGGATCAACAATACTATAAACATCCACCAAATCAGCATAAGTATGTCATCCACCAAATCAACACAAGTATGTACACACATGCTATGGGACTTATTTTTTTCCAAATAATCATGACCTGCAGGGAACAATCTGTGTTCATGTACCGTACTAGTGTGGTACGCGATCCAATATAAATATAAACGTATCAGCGTGGTACCCAATCCAACATAAATATAAATGTACCGGCGAGGTACCCAATCCAACATAAAGATAAACATACCGGCGTGGTACCCGATCAAACATAAATATGAACGTATCGACGTGGTACCCGATCCAACATAAATATAAACATGTATTCTCAATATCAATTTACACAACCTCACAACATAAAACACAATGTACCAAGTTTACAAGTACACTTAAATTCATAAGACAATTCCATCAAGTAAATTTTCAATAACTATTTATACATGCATTAACAATCTAAACATCAACAATTTCAAGCATGTACGAATACCAATCAACAAGTATCCAATTTAGTAGCATACACACAATTAAGTTGAGTATAAACTCCAATTAAACTCCAATTAAGTTGAGAACTAAGGAGATTGCGTCTATAAAGGTCTAGCGAAATAATCGTCCTATTGAGGAGGCCACTTGGGAGACCGAAGCAGACATGCCTAGCAAGTATCCACATCTTTTTTTTATGAATTTAGGTAATTTCTTATTTTTTATTCTTGTCTTGAGTTGGCCCGTTCGAGGATAAACAGTTGTTTAATTGGTATCTAGTGTGACGACCCTCCCGGTCATTTGTGAAATTTTCTCATCTACTCTATTTTAGCACTCTACGTAGTTTGTATACATGGATTATGACTCACGGGATGAGTAGTACCAATTTGGGAGGTGTTTGGAAGTTATTGAGCCATTAGTTGAATTATTAAATTTTAACAAAGTTAAACACAATCATGATCAATTTTTGAATGAGACGACCTCGGGTTAGTATTATAGTATTTTTAATAGGTTTGGAATATGCTTTTTAGTCAATGTAACTATTTGACTAATTTTCTCGAGATTCTGAATAATGTTCGAGGACCTATTGGATATTTTAGATACTTAAGTTAATAAGTGACTAAGTGGGTCAAACAATAATTTTCTTATTTATTGAGACCTATGTATAAGAATTGGATTAAGTAAAAAGGTATTATTATATTTAAAATTATAATAATAATAATAATAATAACAACATCTGATATCTGGGGTAAAGAGGGAGGCGTACGAAAGTTACAGTTTTCACCGCAGTTTACAGAAAAAGCATCGATAGGTGAGTCAATTCCTAGTGCCTATGTACTGCTACGTCTTATTAATGATGCTAGGCATCAATAGAATTTTCAATATAGTCATTTGGTGGAAGTAAAATATGTTAATTATGGATTAACTTAAAATTGATCAATTGTTCTGTAATAGTTGTTCTAATCATTGGAAGTCGTGTAGAGCAAGGTTAATGCAATGATTGGTCAATAGTTGGTCAATGTTGGAATTTGCATAGACATAGATGACCACTGTTGCATTCTTGAATAAATATTGCTTAATTATAGTGATTATAATATTATTTGTGAAGTATTTTAATAAAAAGAAAGAAAGAAGGCAATGGTTGGCCAAATCATGGGTTGCTACAATGAAGAGTGGTTTTTGTCTGTTACTGGTCAAGAAACAGTAAAGCAGATTGGATGGTTACTTTTACTTTATTAATTTGATTGTAAGTTTGGGGTTTTCAGAGAAAAAATTTATAAAATGGATGTGATTAGATTCATATTGTTATGGGGATTATATATTGAAATAGATTTTGAACGATCCGAAACTTTGAGGAAGGGCAAGGCGCTTGCGGACTAATTATATTTGGATTCATTGGTTGAGGTAGGTTACGGTTTAATTTTAATTTATACTCGGCTTAATTGTGTGTATGCTGCTAAACTGGATACTTGTTGATTGGTATTCGTACATGCTTGAAATTGTTGATGTTTGAATTGTTAATGCATGTATAAATGGTTATTGAAAATTTACTTGATGGAATTGTCTTATGACTTTAAGTGTAGTTGTAAACTTGGTACATTGTTTTGTATGTTGTAAGGTTGTGCAAATTGATATTGAGAATATATGTTTATATTTATGTTGGATCGGGTACCATGTCGGTACGTTTATATTTATGTTGGATTGGGTACCACATCGGTACGTTTATATTTATGTTGGATCGGGTACCACGCCAGTACATTTATATTTATGTTGGATTGGGTACCATGCTGGTATGTTTATATTAATGTTGGATTAGGTACCACGCCAGTACGGTACATGAACACAGATTATTCCCTGTAGGTCATGACTATTTGGGAAAAAATAAGTCCCATAGCATGTGTGTACATACTTGTGCTGATATAGTGGATGACATACTTGTGTTGATTTAGTGGATGTTTACAATATGGTTGATCCTATTGATAGTTATGTGGCTTGTTTGTAAGCACCGTTGACCTGTTATTGCTGTATTGTTGATTCATTGAGAATTTGTTATGTGATGATGCCTGTCTACTTGTTATTTGATTTATGTTGTGCACATGTTATTAAATTGAGTTGGCATATGATATCTACCAGTACATAGTGGTTTGTACTAATACTACCCTGTACTCTTCTTTTCTTGAGTGCAGAAATTATTCTAGAGGCTCATACATGATCTCACCTCTAAAGTTTTATTGGAGATCTTGATCCAAGGGTGAGCACTCCATCTCCAGTTTTCCATGGGTCATCTTATTTTTTCTTGTTCATCTTTCGGGAAATGAAACATTCTTTATTTACTTTATTTTGGGATATCTCTTTAGACATGATCTTTGTTAGTAGTTCTTGTATGATGACTTTCAGGTCTTGGGAATTTCAGTTAGTAGATTGTTTGGTTTCGTTCTACTGATGATTAACTCCAGATTAGTATTGTTAAGATGGTTTTATGAAACTATCATTTTAATATTGACTAAGTGATTAGGTAATGGTTTGATTTAGATGATTCTCCCATAGGAAGGTTAGTATGGGTGCCACTCATGGCCACTTGGGTCGTGACAAAGTTGGTATCAATGCCCTAGGTTCGTCGATCTCATCGTACAAAAATATGTCTAGTAGAGTCTTGCGGAACGGTATGAAGACGTCTGTACTTTTCTTCGAGAGGCTATAGGACACTAGGAAAATTCAAATTCTTCTTTCCCACATGTTGTTACTTGAATTCAATTGGTTTTTGCCGATTTCAATTGGTATCTGTTAATATTAGCAACGTCAAGTAGAGTTCCGTAGATTGGTGTGTAGGGCCCTACATCCAATCTACGTAAGGCTATGAGGCATGTATAAGTCATTTTCCTTTCTTTCTCTCCATCGTGCCGTGCTAATCTTGGACTACTAGATTGAATCCAATTGTTATCTAGATAATTTCAATTGGTATCTGTGACTAAGGTCTAAAGGTTATCGTTAATAGGTAAAGACTTGTGAAAGTTGTGAACTTATTGATTGCTTATGTTTGATATTTGGCTAAACTTGTGTTGCTAGATTTTTGTCATTATTGTGAATTCTTTTTGTTAAGTGATAAAAATTGACTAAGTTATTTTTATTGATAAATATGATGGGGTTATTTGATTTCTTGTTATTGTGAAACTGGAAATTCTATGGTGATTACTTATTTTTGGTACCATTATATTGATGAGATTGATGGTATCAAAATTGGGAGGATGATATGCGAATATGATGTCAAGAAAAGATAGTGAAAAAGTTGCATGAATAAAAGATTGAGGTGATATATATTTTTCGTAATGAGAGGTTCTTGTTAATGATGTTGTGGATGGACCCTTGAGTAGTTTGATTATTTGAAATTATTTGGGGATCCTTGTGTGGTCCGGCCATTAAGACTGTATTTAGAATTTTTGTGCACTTCTATTATTGAAACTATAATGGGTTCCTTGTGAGGACTAGATAAGTGACAATATCATTGAGTTCCTTATGTGAACGAATTCTTAATGTTTGGAAAAATAATGAGTTTTAAAGAAAAGTGACAAAAACTAGTAGAGGTTGTTGACACCTATAGAATGTGATCAATGACTTGTCTGGAATGTGATATTGGTGATTAGATTGTCAATGACCTACAATCGATTTATTTTGTTTGCCCTTGCTTATGTGCTAGTGGTGTGGTGTAACACCCCGATTTTCTGAATCGGAATGCTACACGGTGCTTATGACTCCGAAGGACCATAAGCTAACCTATGACTGATATCTGTACATGTACACTGCATAATATACATGTAAAATGCAGAAAACATTAACAATAGGCCATAAGGTTCAACTGAATAAAGTGTCTAACAAAACATAACATCCATATGGGTGACAAATACCCTAAACAACTGAAGTCTGAATCAAATCTGAACTAAATCTGAAAGCCTCTAAATACTGTCTAAAATAAGGAGTTGAAGGAACATGTCTCCAACTAACTCCATTTAACAAAGCTGAGCTGAAATAATGAATGAAATAAAATAATATCATCTTCGGATGGATGAAGACTCACTTCCACTCTGCGTACTAGAATGCTACTGCTACTGTTGATCTGGAACTCGTGACTCTGAGCCTTTGGTGTAACATATAAAAAAGCACCATAGTACAAATACGTCAGTACAACTGAAAGTACTAAGTATACGAGTAAGGTAGGCTAAATCCAAAAGGGTTTACATGCATAAGCAATGCTAACTAACTGACTAATATGAACGTGAGAGTGCAAGCATGCATACATAGTAACTGTGATCGTGAATACATGATATCTGGATCTGTACGCTAATACATGGTTTACTATTATCTAACATGACTGATACTAGAATTCTGATAACATGGACGACTGTGTCTGACAGTCCTAAATCTGATGGAACTACCTACGTTCCGTACTGTAACTGAATTAACTGTAACTGATAGTCCTGGTATACTGAAATCTGAAGAACTATCTAAGATCTTTTACTGAGACTGGGACTGAAATTTTGGGAGGTAGTTGCTTAAACGACATGCCCCAATAACTCATATATCTAGGTTAGGGTCCAATCTCTGCCCCAACTGGAAGGGTGTCAATACCGAGCCACTGGTAAGGACAGCTGTGAGTGACCCTTAGCTGGCAGCTACTCGAATGAGAATGGTGGGAACCCTAAATTAACAGGTTAAGCCACCTCATCAACCCTAATCTGGTAGGTTAAGATGTCTCAACCTACACTGGCTACGTAGTTCTGGAACACAAGGATGACTACTATGAATCCCACCCTAATCTGGCAGGTGAGTTCCCATCCTTGGGTTTACTTGGTGATAAATTCTACTCCCATCTGAAGAGACTGAACATGATTTAACTGGCTGTACATAGACTGAGTAACTGACATTTATTGACTGACAGAATAGTACTACTATCTGAGAATTTATTGAGATCATGAGATTTCTGAGATTTTTTGAGTCACATAACTGACTGAGTTCTATAGATCATGGCTTGACTAAGATTATCGTGATAACGTGACATGACTCTAGGCACACTACTATATTTTTTGGGTACTAGTACCCCGAGGACTCGATGGAAGGAAACTTACACACATAACTGACTTGATCATAAAATGGAGTCCACAATTCACCATATCATAAGTAGGGGATTTCACACTAAGCATAGTTTTCAACATCTTACGTATGGAAGGGAAATTCATACAACATGTGTATACTTGCATAGCTTCAATATCATGCTCAATCCATATCACAACAACGACGCATATCAATCACGTGGAATTCAAGTGAAATCATAAAGCATAGAGCATGGAATTGTCATTTAAGCACTATTAAATCATGGGACATGAATTCTATCATCCTAGGCCTTTTATCAAATACTTTGCATGCATTCTTTTAGCTTAGTGTATTTTCATGAATTTTTCCCTTTTAAACCATATAAAGTTCATGGATTTTAACTAACGATCGTATATACTTCATGAAAACACCTTTAGATATCATCTTGAAACTTAAAAAACAATCATCAACATGTACATGGTCATATCACAACAAGACAATCACAATATAATATTTAAAACATGGTTCTTGAGCTCTATGAATGAAATGGATCCATAGATGAACACTATGCTTACCATAGATGGAAGATTCTTGATGATTGATGGAGAAATTTGCTTGAACTTGAATCCCCAATTGAAAACCCTAATGTGTTCTTGAGAGCATTTTGAGAGAAAGAGTATGTTTTTGTGAAATAAGGACTTAATTTCATGTTTATGGAATATATATAGGGGTGGAAAGATGACCCAAATACCCTTCTAGATACGTCATTTAATTTCTATAAAAATTACCCGATCTGGACCCCCGGCGAACCATGGAGATATCGCGTTGCCCCACATTTGTGACCTAGAAACTCACCGCGAAGCGGTGGAATCATGGAGAGACATTGGAAATTGACAAATGTCATTTTGGCTTACAGCGGGATGCGCCACTAACTGAAATAACGCTGCTAAAACCTTAAATCGTCATAACTTCTTCATCGGGTATCTGTTTTAGGCAAATTTGGTATTGACGGAAAACTTATTTGATTCTATACAATTTGGAGGGTATAAATCTGCGAAAATTTCACCTATAAACCAACTTATGCTTATTCAAAGATGACCCATGTGAAATCACATACGAAAACTTGGTGGATTCAAAAGTTCTTAGCTTGGCTTACTCTAAGTGACTCTTATGAACATGCTTAACACATCATAAGCTCTATTATCACTAGAATCTCATCCTAATTCATGTACTCCAATATGAATCACAGGATAAGAGGTTTCATGTGTTGGAACAACGGTTCATTTTCTAGCTTAGAAATATATGGGGTATTACATGTGGGGACCACTCTTGAGGTGATTAAGAGTTAAGTAAAGCCCGTAATAGAAATATTGTTGGGTAGAAATAACAATAACTCTTTATATCTTTAATTGATGTTAGTGATATAAAAGAGGTTTGGCTTGACCATGAAGTGTTTGTCGTTCAAAAATATTTAGTTAGTGATTGTCAGGTCATAAGTTGTAGTTGTGGATTTATGCATTAGGAATAATTTTGAGAAGATGAATTATTATTGACTTAACCTTGTAGCTGAATTATACATTTGCATGTCCCACAAAGTTGACTGAAGTATGACACATTTAGAGGATAGTAATTTCCATGATAATGGCAAAGCAAAATCAAATGGCTTAGTTACATTCATAAAATAATTAAGGATGATCCTGAATGGAAGAATAAATAAATTATTAAATGGTATATTGATCTTTCCTTGAGTGATACTTGATGGATATTTCTTGTTGAGTGGTTAAGGTATGATATTAGATGGATATTAACAATGTTGTGGAGGATAATGTGTTGTAGGCTCTAATTCTGTGGGACCTGTAAAATGACATGTTTATACCCCCTTTGAAACCTATTGTTTTCCCTCTCATGTTTTGATTAGTTGTAGCATGGTTATGATGTAAACCAATGTTTGGGATATGGTTTTAGCATTTGAAGCGTGATTTGTATATTTAGCCTTATTGGGCTAGTGTAGTAGTCTTGAAACCATAAGTTGGGTAGAGTTGACTTGAGTTCCCTTGTTTCTAGTGAAGTTGCTATGTTAGGCTTATATATGGCTTACTTGACATTTATAAGATGAACTAGATACCTTAGCCTGGTTTGGGGCATAGTGTGCCTATTTATGGAAAATTGAGGATTAGAAGTGGGATCGTCTAGCCCACTTAGGCCTAAACTTGTGTTAATTCTTGTGGACTTAGTTGTGGATGTTAGACATAGATAAGGCTATTAAACCGTAGAATAAGGTTACTTCGGTAACTTGGTAACTCGTATTGATGTTCCGGGATTATGGATTTTGAGTTATAGTTATGATTCTTTTTGTGGACGTGATATTGGGCATTTAGATATGATATTCCTACTAGATACATTATGTGGCCTATAGAGATGCTATTTCCTCTTAAACTTGATAATTGACCCATAGAAATGCTATTTCCTCTTAGAATTGATGATTGACCTATAGAAATGCTATTTTCTCTTAGATATGCAAATTGGCCTAGAGAAGTGATATTCCTCGTAGTCATGATGAACGACCTATCTAAATAGATATTTTATAGATGATTATATGTCTAACTATATTATGCCTCCAATATGTGAGATACCGCCTATATGTGAGATGATTAAAGATATGCTACAATTTATAAATATGATTATCGATATGAGTTTTGGATATGTATATGGGCCTAAGGCCGTGATTATGATGTTGTGACTATTCTGGATAAATTAATGGGCCAAGGGTTGTGTTATGATAATGATTGAATATTCGAAGAGTGTTTATCAATGTAAAGGATACAATTATAGTTTATGAATACATATATGTTTGTATACGCATCTCTCCGATAGGGGACTGAGGAAGAAGAGATATGTTGCTTATGACTTTATTGATTGGATACTAGTGATAGCATGCATAGATTTGGTACATTCATGAGTATTATATTGGTAATTTATGTGATTGTAGCTAAAATATGATCTTACTATTGTTCTACCTAATTAACGGTTAAGCTAGGTGGTAACTAGTTGTCTATTAGGGGACGATAGCGCTGGATAGCTAAGAATCTAATGTATTAGTTAATGAATCTTGTTAGTTGAAACATGGTAGCTAGCGATGGTTAATGCGTGAATTATGGTGAGATCGGGTCTCGCATAGGTGAAGATTAGTTGGTATTGATAACTAAGTTTGAGATGTCGATTAGTTGATAAATGAGGAGTTGTGTGTTAATGAGGCTAGATAATATGAGATGTTTGTAATAAGAGGTGACTAGTTAATAACTTTGAATAGTTTCTAAATGGTTAACTAATGAATAGTCAAGCAAGGATTAGTTGGTAAATGGTGGTTAAATAATGAATGATGTTAGTTAATAAAAGATGGTTAGGTGACAAGTAGTAATGTGTTGAATAGTAATGATTAACGGATATAGGATAATTAGATGATAATAATGAATTGGATAAATGGCGGTTTTGGTCTAGTGATGAACCTTGACTAGATGTTAGGTGTTGGCTATTAAATAAATAGTGGTTAGTTGCTATCCCGTGAATAAGAATTATGTGAAGGATAATGTTTAGGCTAATAACTAGAGGTTATGTGATGACTAGCGAACTAGTGATTTTATTATAATAAGTGTTGGTTAACTTATAAAGAGTAGTTGGGAAGTATTGACTAGATAAATATTCTATGGTGATATAGCTATTTTTTTTGAGTATTTTAGTGTATGTTATTCAGTAATGACTATTGTGATGATATTGATATCCGGCGAGACTGGAGGATACTGTTGTGATGATGTTGATACCCGATAAGGCCGGAGGATATATTTATGATATGTTGATACTTGGCAAGGTCGGAAAAGTTTATTTATGATATGTTGATATCCGGCAAGGCCGGAGGTTGATTACAATGATGATGGTCCTAATAAGGGCAGTTATAATGAGTTAAGATATTAATTGTGTACTTTGTTTTCATTCCTACATGTACATCACCTATCACCAGTATGTATCTATATTTATCATTCGATATAGGACGATTGCATATATATGGGTGAAGAATATGCCTTGTGTTGTTGTATGCTGATTGAACCTTCCGAGTATAGGGTGGTAGGGGTACGCATAGGCTCGGCTAGGTATTTGGTTGTCTGTGTGTTGAGAACTAAGGATATTGCGTCTGTAAAGGTCTAGTGGAATAATCATCCTATTGAGGAGGCCACTTGGGAGACCGAAGCAGATATGCGTAGTAAGTATCCACATCTTTTTTATGAATTTAGGTAATTTCTTATTTTTCCTTCTCGTCTTGAGTTTGCCGTTCGGGGACGAAGAGTTGTTTAATTGGTCTAATGTGACGACCCTCCCGGTCGTTTGTGAAATTTTCTCATCTACTCTATTTTAGCGCTCTACGTAGTTTGTATACATGGATTATGACTCACGGGATGAGTAGTACCAATTTGGAAGGTGTTCGGAAGTTATTGGGTCATAGTTGAATTATTAAGTTTTAATAAAATTAAACCCAATTATGGTTAATTTTTTGGCAAGAAGACCTCGGGTTAGTATCGTAGTATTTTTAATAGGTTTGGAATATACTTTTTAGTTAATGTTACTATTTGACTTATTTTCTCGAGATTCTGAATAATGTTCGAGGACCTATTGGGTCTTTGAGATAATTAAGTTAATTAGTGACTTAGTGGGTCAAACTATAATTTTCTTATTTATTGAAACCTATGTATAAGAATTGGATTAAGTGAAAAGGGTTTATTACATTTATAGTTATAATTATAATAATAATAACAACATCTGATATCTGAGGTAAAGAGGGAGGCGCACGAAAGTTACAGTTTTCACCGCAGTTTGCAGAAGGAGCATCGATAGGTGAGTCAATTCCTAGTGCCTCTGTACTGCTACGTCTTATTAATGATGTTAGGCATCAATTGAATTTTCAAGATAGTCATACGGTGGAAGTAAAATATGTTAATTATGGATTAACTTAAAATTGATCAATTGTTCTGTAATAGTTGTTCTAATCATTGGAAGTCGTGTAGAGTAAGGTTAATGCAATGATTGGTCAATAGTTGGTCAATGTTGGAATTTGCATAGACATAGATGACCACTGTTGTATTCTTGAATAAATATTGCTTCATTATAGTGATTATAATATTATTTGTGAAGAATTTTAATAAAAAGAAAGAAAGAAGGCAATGGTTGGCCAAATCATGGGTTGCTAACAATGAAGAGTGGTTTTTGCTTGTTACTGGTCAAGAAACAATAAAACAGATTGGATGGTTACTTTTTTTTTTTTATTAATTTGATTGTAAGTTTGGGGTTTTCAGAGAAAAAGTTTATAAAACGGATGTCATTAGATTCATATTGTTACGGGAATTATATATTGAAATAGATTTTGAACGTTCCAAAACTTTGAGGAAGGGCAAGGCGCTTGCGGACTAATTATATTTGGATTCATTGGTTGAGGTAGGTTACGGTTTAATTTGAGTTTATACTCAGCTTAACTGTGTGTATGCGGGTAAACTGGATACTTGTTGATTGGTATTCATACATGCTTGAAATTATTGATGTTTGGATTGTTAATGCATGTATAAATGGTTATTGAAAATTTACTTGATGGAATTGTCTTATGACTTTAAGTGTACTTGTAAACTTGGTACATTGTGTTGTATGTTGTGAGGTTGTGTAAATTGATATTGAGAATACATGTTTATATTTATGTTGAATCGGGTACCATGCTGGTACGTTTATATTTATGTTGGATTGGGTACCACGTCGGTACGTTTATATTTATGTTGGATCGGGTACCATGCCAGCACATTTATATTTATGTTGGATCGGGTACCACGCCGGTACGTTTATATTAATGTTGGATTGGGTACCACGCTAGTACGGTACATGAACACAGATTGTTCCCTGTAGGTCATGACTATTTGGGCAAAAATAAGTCCCATAGCATGTGTGTACATACTTGTGTTTATTTGGTGGATGACATACTTGTGTTGATTTAGTGGATGCTTATAATATGGTTGATCCTATTGATAGTTATGTGGCTTGTTTGTGAGCACTGTTGACCTGCTATTGCTGTATTGTTGATTCATTGAGAATTTGTTATGTGATGATGCTTGTCTACTTGTTATTTGATTTATGTTGTGTAAATATTATTAAGTTAAGTTGGCCTATGATATCTACAAGTACATAGTGGTTTGTACTAATACTGCCCTGTACTCTTCTTTTGTTGAGTGCAGAAATTGTTCTAGAGGCTCATACATGATCTCACCTCTAAAATTTTATAGTAGATATTGTTGCAAGGGTGAGCACTCCATCTCCAGGCTTCCATGGGTCATCTTATTTGTTTTTGTCCATATTTCGGGCAATGAAACATTCTTTATTTACTTTATTTTGGGATATCTCTTTAGACATGATCTTTGTTAGTAGTTCTTGTATGATGACTTTCAGGTCTTGGGAATTTCATTTAGTAGATTGTTTGGTTTTTGCGCTACTGATGATTAACTCCAGATTATTATTGTTAAGATGGTTCTATGAAACTATCATTTTAATATTGACTAAGTGATTGGGTAAAGATTTGATTTAGAAGGTTCTCCCATAGGAAGGTTAGTGTGGGTGCCACTCATGGCCATTTGGGTCGTGACAAAGTTGGTATCAAAGCCCTAGGTTCTTCGATCTCGTCGTACAATAATATGTCTAGTAGAGTCTTCCGGAATGGTATGGAGATGTCTGTACTTTTCTTCGAGAGGCTCTAGGACTCTAGGAAAATTCTAATTTTTCTTTCTCACATGTTGTTACTTGAATTCAATTGGTATCTGTTAATATTAGCAATGTCAAGTAGAGTTTCGTAGATTGGTGTGTAGGCCCCCACATCCAATCTTCGAAAGGATATGAGGCTTGTATAAGTCATTTTCCTTTCTTTCTCTCCATTGTGCCATCCTAATCTTGGACTACTAGATTGAATCCAATTGTTATCTAGACAATTTCAATTGGTATCTGTTAATAAGGTCTAAAAGTTATTGTTAATAGGTAAAGACTTGTGAAAGTTGTGAACTTATTGATTGCTTGTGTTTGATATTTGGCTAAACTTGTGTTGCTAGATTTTTGTCATTATTGTGAATCCTTTTTATTAAGTGATAAAAATTGACTATGTTGTTTTTGTTGATAAATGTGATGGATTTATTTGATTTCTTGTTATTATGAAACCAAAAATTCTATGGTACTTACTTATTTTTGGTACTATTATATTGATGAGATTGATGGTATCGAAATTGAGAGGATGATATGAGAATATGATGTCGAGAAAAGATAGTGAAAAATTTGCATGAATAAAAGATTGAGGTGATATATATTTTCCGTAATGAGAGGTTCTTGTTAATGATGTTGTGGATGGACCCTTGAGTAGTTTGATTATTTGATATTATTTGGGGATCTTTGTGTGGTCCAGCCATTGAGACTGTACTTAGAATTTTTGTGCAGTTGTATTATTGAAACTATAATGGGTTCTTTGTGAGGACTAGCTAAGTGACATTATTATTGAGTTCCTTATGTGAAAAAATTCTTAATGCTTGGAAAAATAATAAGTTTTAAAGAAAAGTGACAAAAACTAGTAGAGGTTGTTGATACCTACAGAATGTGATCAATGACTTGTCTGGAATGTGATATTGGTGATTAGACTATCAATGACCTAGAATCGATTTATTTTGTTTGGCCTTGCTCATGTGCTAGTGGTGTGGTGTAACACCCCGATTTTCTGAACCAAAATGCTACACGGTGCTTATGACCCCAAAGGATCACATGCTAACCCATGACTGATATCTATACATGTACACTGCATAATATATATGTAAAATGCGGAAAACATGAACAATAGTCCACAAGGTTCAACTGAATAAAGTGTCTGACAAAACATAACATCCATATAGGTGACAAATACCCTAAACAACTGAAGTCTGAATCAAATATGAACTAAATCTGAAAGCCTCTAAATACTGTCTGAAATAAGGAGTTAAAGGAACATGTCTCTAACTAACTCCGTCTAACAAAACTGAACTGAAATAATGAATGAAATAAAATAATATTGTCCTCAGATGGATGGGGACTCACTGCCACTCTGCGTACTGGAATACGACTGCTACTGCTGATCTAGAACTCGTGACTCTGAGCCTATGGTGTAACATATATGAAAGCACCATAGCGCAAATGCGACAGTACAACTGAAAGTACTGAGTATACGAGTGAGGTAGGCTAAATGCAAAAAAGGTTTACATGCATGAGCAATGCTAACTGACTGACTAATATGAACTTAAGAGTGCAAGTATGCACACATCATAACTGAGATCATGAATACGTAATATCTGAATCTGTACGCTAATTCATGGTTACTGTTATCTAACATGTATGAACTAGAATTCTGATAACATGGATGACTATGTCTAACAGTCCTGAATCAGATGGAACTACCTGAGTTCCGTACTGTATCTGAATTGACTGTAACTGACAGTCCTGGTATACTAAAATCTAAAGAACTATCTGATTTCTTTTACTGAGACTGAAACTATGGGAGGTAGTTGCTTAACCGACATGCCCCAATAACGTATATAGCTAGGTTGGGGTCCAATATCTGCCCCGACTGGAAGGGTGTCAATACTGCGCCACTGGTAAGGACAGCTGTGAGTGACCCTTATCTGGTAGGTACTCAAATGAGAACGGTGAGAACCCTAAACTGATAGGTTAAGCAACCTCATCAACCCTATTTGGTAGGTTAAGATGTCTCAACCTACGCTGGCTACGTAGTTCTGGAACACAAGGATGACTACTAAGAATCACACCCTAAACCGGCAGGTGAGATCCCATCCTTGTGTTCACTCGGTGCTAACTTCTACTCCCATCTGAAGAGACTGAACATGATTTAATTGGCTGTACATGGACTGAGTAACTGACTTCCATTGACTGACGGAATAGTACTACTATCTGAGAATTTATTGAGATCATGAGATTTCTGAGATTTTCTAAGTCACATGACTGACTGAGTTCTATAGATCATGGCTTGACTGAGATTATCACGATAATGTGACATGGCTCTAGGTACACAACTATATTTTTCAGGTACTAGTACCCCCAAGACTCGATGGAAGAAAACTGACACACATAAGTGACTTGATCATAAAATGGAGTCCACAATTCACCATATCATAAGTAGGCGATTTCACACTAAACATAGTTCTCAACATCTTACGTATGGAAAGGAAATTTATACAACATGTGTATACTTGCATAGCTTCAATAGCATGCTCAATTCATATCACAACAATGACGCATATCAATCACATGAAATTCATGTGAAATCATAAAGCATAGAGCATGGACTTATCATTTAAGCACTATTAAATCATGGGACATGAATTCTACCATCCTAGGCCTTTTATCAAACACTTTGCATGCATTCTTTTAGCTTAGTTGAGTTTTCATGAATTTCCCCATTTTAAACCACATAAAGCTCATGGATTTTAACTAACGAACACATATACTTCATGAAAACACCTTTAGATATCATCTTGAAACTTAAACAACAATCATCAATATGTACATGGTCATATCACAACAACACAATCACAATACAATATTTAAAACATGGTTCTTGAGCTTTATGAAC
>NC_061121.1:14610616-14654066 GCF_002878395.1 Capsicum annuum
CCACTTATATCATTACTCTCTTCATTTTGATTGAATTCTCGTGGTTGCAAACATAGGGAATGGGCCATTATAGCGATAACTTGTTCGATAGAAAATTTACTGTTTGGAAAAGAGAGTGTGACAAGAAAATAGGGTTTCCAACCTCTATTTTACACGTTAATGCCTTAGCAGGATTAACTTCTTGGAGAGTTCGTGCAATTGGTTGTACACTTTGGATTCGAGAGAACTAAGGTGAATAAATCCTTGATGGTTGAAAAATACTTGGATTTAGAATTAGAATGCGTCTCTCTATAAGTGCATGCATGTATAAAATCCATATTACTCATAGTTAATATAGAGGTAGAAGCTACAAGGTGGACATAACCCTAACTTGTCATTCTCTGTGATCAAATATTATTACACATATCATCTCATCGTTACACTGATAATATTATTGTGCACTTAAACTAAAACCCCCTTACCTTGGAACCTTCAATCAACAGTCTAATAATAATCGCAATACTTAGTGATCATAGTATTCCCTGTGGGATTCGACACCCAACCCAGTTGGGTTCTACATTTGACAGCGACCGCTTGAACTTTCTAATGAGAGTTGTAATTTGGGCGTATCATTGACTGATGGAATAGTACTACTATCCAAGAATTTATTGAGATTATGAGATTTTTGAGATTTTCTAAGTCACATGACTGCCTGAGTTCTATAGATCATGGCTTGACTGAGATTATCACGATAATGTGACATGGCTCTAGGTACACAACTATATTTTTTGGGTACTAGTACCCCCAAGACTCGATGGAAGAAAACTGACACACATAACTGACTTGATCATAAAATGGAGTCCACAATTCACCATATCATAAGTAGGGGATTTCACACTAAACATAGTTCTCAACATCTTACGTATGGAAGGGAAATTCATACAACATGTGTATACTTGCATAGCTTCAATATCATGCTCAATTCATATCACAACGACGCATATCAATCACGTGAAATTCATGTGAAACCATAAAGAAAAGAGCATGGACTTGTCATTTAAGCACTATTAAATCATGGGACATGAATCCTATCATCCTAGGCCTTTTATCAAACACTTTGCATGCATTCTTTTAGCTTAGTTGCTTTTTTATGAATTTCCCCATTTTAAACCACATAAAGCTCATGGATTTTAACTAACGAACATATATACTTCAGGAAAACACCTTTAGATATCATCTTGAAACTTAAACAATAATAATCAACATGTACATGGTCATATCACAACAAGACAATCACAATATAATATTTAAAACATGGTTCTTGAGCTCTATGAATGAAATGGATCCATAGATGAACACTATGCATACCTTAGATGGAAGATTCTTAATGATTGGTGAAGAAATTTGCTTGAACTTGAATCCCCAATTGACAATCCTAATGTGTTCTTGAGAGGATTTTGAGAGAAAGAGTATGTCTTGGTAAAGTAAGGGCTTAATTCCGTGTTTATGGAATAAATATAGGGGTGGAAAGATGACCCAAATACCCCTCTAGATGCGTCATTTAATTTCTGTGAAAATTACCCGATTTGGGCCCCCGGCGTGATGCGGAGATATTGAGTTGCCCCCCGTTTATGACCTGGAAACTCACCACGATGTAGTGGAATTGTGGAGAGACACTGGAAATTGACAAACATCATTTTTGCTTACAGCGCGACGCGCCACTGACTGAAATGCTGCTGCTAAAACTTTAAATCTCCATAAATTCTTCACCGGGTGTCCGTTTTAGGCAAATTTAGTATCGACGAAAATCTTATTCAATTATCTAAAATTTGGAGGGTATAAATCTTCAATAATTCCACCTATAAACCAAGTTATGCTTGTTCAAATATGACCCATATGAATTTGACCAAGTTATGTAGATTCAAAAGTTCTTAGCTTGGCTTACTCTAAGTGACTCTTATGAACATGATTAACACATCATAAGCTCTATTATCACTATGATACTCATCCTAATTCATTTACTCCAATATGAATCACAGGATAGGAGGTTTCATGTGTAGGAACAACGGTTTATTTTCTAGCTTAGAAATATACGGGTATTACATGTGTGGACCACTCTTGAGGTGATTAAGAGTTAAGTAAAGCCCACAATAAAAATATTGTTAGGTAGAAATAAGAATGATGTTGTATATATTAAATTGATGTTAGTGAAATAAGAGAGGTTTGGCTTGACCATGAAGTGTTTGTCATTAAAAAATATTGAGTTAGTGATTGTCAGGACATAAGTTGTAGTTGTGGATTTATGCGTTACGAATAATTTCGAGAAGATGAATTATTATTGACTTGACCTTTTATCTGAATTATGCATTTGCATGTCCCATAAAGTTGACTGACGCATGACACATTTAAAGGATAGTAATTTCCATGATAGTGGAAAATCAAAATCAAATGGCTTAGTTACATTCATAAAATAATTAAGGATGATCCTGAATGGAAGAATAAATCAAATATTAAATGACATGATTGATCTTTCCTTGAGTGATACTTGGTTGATATTTCTTGTTAAGTGGTTAAGGTATGATTATTAGATGGATATTAACAATGTTGTGGAGGATAATGTGTTGTAGGCTCTAATTATGTAGGACCAGTAAAGTGACATATTTATACCCCTTTTGAAACTTATTGTTTTTCCTCTCATGTTTAGATTAGTTGTAGCGTGGTTATGATGTAAACTGATGTTTGGGATGTGGTTTTAGAATTTGAAGCATGATTTGTATATTTAGCCTTATTGGGCTAGTGTAGTAGTCTTGAAACCATAAGTTGGATCGAGTTGACTTGATTACCCTTGTTTCTAGTGAAGTTGCTATTTTAGGCTTGAATATGGCTAACTTGACATTTAGAAGATGAACTAGATACCTTAGACTGGTTTGGGGCATAGTATGCCTATTTTTAAAAAATTGAGGATTAGAAGTGGGATCGTCTAGCCCACTTTTGCCTAAACTTGTGTTAAGTCTTGTGGACTTAGTTACGGATGCTAGACATATATGAGGCTAGTAAATGTTAGAATAAGGTTACTTCGATAACTTGGTAACTCGTATTGATGTTTCGGGATTATGGTTTTTGAGTTATAGTTTTGATACTTTCTGTGGAAGTGATATTGGGAATTTAGATATAATATTCCTCCTAGATACGTTATGTGGCCTATAGATATGCTATTTTCTCTTAAACTTTATGATTGACCCATAGAAATGCTATTTCCTCTTAGACTTGAAGATTGACCCATAGAAATGCTATTTCCTCTAAGATATGCAAATTGGCCTAGAGAAGTGATATTCCCTGTAGTCATGATGTATGACCTATCGATATAAGATATTTTATAGATGATTATATGTCTATCGATATTATGCCTCCAATATATGAGATGCCTCCTATATGTGAGACGATTAAAGATATGCTATGATTTATAAATATAATTATCGATATGAGTTTCGAATATGTTTATGGGCCTAAGGCCGTGATTATGATGTTGTGACTATTCCGAATAAATTAATGGGCCAAGGGTTGTGTTATGATAATGATTGAATATTTGAAGAGTGTTTATCAGTGTAAAGGATACAATTATAGTTTATGAATACATATATATTTGTATACGCATCCTCCGATAGGGGACTGAGAAAAAGGTGGTATGTTGCTTACAACTTTATTAATTGGATACTGGTGATGGCATGCATAGATTTGGTACATTCATGAGTATTATATTGGTAATTTATGTGATTGTAGCTAAAATATAATCTTACGATTGTTCTACCTAATTAACGGTTAAGCTAGGTGGTAACTAGTTGTCTATTAGGGGACCATAGCGCTTGATGGCTAGGAATCTAATGTATTAGTTAATGAATCTTGTTAGTTGAAACATGGTAGCTAGTGATGGTTAATGCATGAATTATGGTGAGATCAAGTCACGCATAGGTGAAGATTAGTTGGTATTGATGACTAAGTTTGTGATATCGATTAGTTGATAAATAAGGAGTTGTGTGTTAATGAG
Organism: Capsicum annuum; assembly: GCF_002878395.1. Classification (NCBI taxonomy): domain Eukaryota; kingdom Viridiplantae; phylum Streptophyta; class Magnoliopsida; order Solanales; family Solanaceae; genus Capsicum; species Capsicum annuum. The sequence continues at coordinate 14,614,641 of NC_061121.1, forward strand.
GCTAGATAATAAGAGATGTTGGTAATAAAAGGTGACTAGTTAACAACTTTGAATAGTTTCTAAATGGTTAGCTAATGAATAGTCAAGCAAGGATTAGTTGGTAAACGATGGTTAGATAATGAATGATGTTAGTTAATAAAAGATGGTTAGGAGACAAGTAGTGATGTGTTGTCTAGTAATGATTAACGGATATAGGATGATTAGTTGATAATAATGAATTGGATAAATGGCAATTTTGGTCTAGTGATGAACCTTGACTAGATGTTAGGTGTTGGCTATTAAATAAATAGTGGTTAGTTGCTATCCGGTGAATAAGGATTATGTGAAGGATAATATTTAGGCTTATAACTAGAGGTTATGTGATGACTAACGAACTAGTGATTTTATTATAATAAGTGTTGGTTAACTAATAACGAGTAGTTGGGAAGTATTGACTAGAAAGATATTCTATGGTGATATAACTATTTTTTTGAGTATTTTAGTATATATTATTCAGTAATGACTATTGTAATGATATTGATATCCAGCAAGACTGGAGGATATTGTTGTGATGATGTTGATACCCGATAAGGCCGGAGGATATATTTATGATATATTGATACTCGGCAAGGTTGGAGAAGTCTATTTATGATGTATTGATATCCGGAAAGGCCGGAGGTTGATTACAATGATATGGTCCTAATAAGGACAGTTATAATGAGTTGAGACTTAATTGTGTACTTTGCATTCATTCCTGCATGTGCATCACCTATCACCAGTATGCATCTATATTTATCATTCGGTATAGGACGATTGCATATATATGGGTGAAGAATATGCCTTGAGTTGTTGTATGCTGATTGAACCCTCCGAGTATGGGGTGGTAGGGGTACGCATAGGTTCGGCTTGGTATTTGGTTGTCTGTATGTTGAGAACTAAGGAGATTGCATCTGTAAAGGTCTAGTGGAATAATCATCCTATTGAGGAGGCCACTTGGGAGACTGAAGCGACATGCATAGCAAGTATCCACATCCTTTTTTATGAATTTAGGTAATTTCTTATTTTTCCTTCTTGTCTTGAGTTTGCCTGTTCGGGGATGAAGAGTTGTTTAATTGGTATCTAATGTGACGACTCTCCCGGTTGTTTGTGAAATTTTCACATCTACTCTATTTTAGCACTCTACGTAGTTTGTATACGTGGATTATGACTATCGGGATGAGTAGTACCAATTCGGAAGGTGTTCGGAAGTTATTGAGTCATTAGTTGAATTATTAAGTTTTAATAAAGTTAAACCCAATCATGGTCAATTTTTTAGCGAGACAACCTCGATTTAGTATCGTAATATTTTTAATAGGTTTGGAATATACTTTTTAGTCAATGTAACTATTTGACTTATTTTCTCGAGATTCTGAATAATGTTCGAGGACCTATTAGGTATTTTAGATAATTAAGTTAATTAGTGGGTCAAACTATAATTTTCATATTTATTGAAACCTATGTATAAGAATTGGATTAAGTGAAAAGGGTTTATTATATTTATAATTATAATTATAATAATAATAACAACATCTGATATCTAGGGTAAAGAGGGAGGCGTACGAATGTTGCAGTTTTCACCGCAGTTTGCAGAAGGAGCATCGATAGGTGAGTCAATTCCTAGTACCTATGTACTGCTATGTCTTATTAATGATGTTAGGCATCAATTAAATTTTCAAGATAGTCATACGGTGGAAGTAAAATAGATTAATTATGGATTAACTTAAAATTGATCAATTGTTCTGTAATAGTTGTTCTAATCATTGGAAGTCGTGTAGAGTAAGGTTAATGCAATGATTGGTCAATAGTTGGTCAATGTTGGAATTTGCATAGACATAGATGACCACTGTTGTATTCTTGAATAAAGATTGCATAATTATAGTGATTATAATATTATTTGTAAAGTATTTTAATAAAAAGAAAGAAATAAGGCAATGGTTGGCCAAATCATGGGTTGATAACGATGAAGAGTGGTTTTTGTTTGTTACTGGTCAAGAAACAGTAAAGCAGATCAGATGGTTAGTTTTTTTTATTAATTTGATTGTACGTTTGGGGTTTTTAGAGTAAAAATTTATAAAACAGATGTCATTAGATTCATATTTTTATGGAGATTATATATTGAAATAGATTTTGGACGTTCCAAAACTTTAAGGAAGGGCAAGGCGCTTGCGGACTAATTATATTCGGATTCATTGGTTGAGGTAGGTTATGGTTTAATTGGAGTTTGTACTCGGCTTAATTATGTGTATGCTCTTAAATTGGATACTTGTTGATTGGTATTCGTACATGCTTGAAATTGTTGACGTTTGGATTGTTAATGCATGTATAAATGGTTATTGAAAATTTACTTGATGGAATTATCTTATGACTTTAAGTGTACTTGTAAACATGGTAGATTGTGTTGTATGTTGTGAGGCTGTGTAAATTGATATTAAGAATACATGTTTATATTTATGTTGGATCGAGTACCAAGCCGGTACATTTATATTTATGTTGGATTGGGTACCACGCTGGTACGTTTATATTTATGTTGGATCGGGTACCACGCCGGTATATTTATATTTATGTTGGATCGGGTAGCACGCCGGTAAGTTTATATTTATGTTGGATCGGGTACCACGCTGGTACGGTACATGAACACAAATTGTTCCCTGCAGGTCATGACTATTTGGGCAAAAATAAATCCCATAGCATGTGTGTACATACTTGTGTTGATTTGGTGGATGACATACTTGTGTTGATTTGGTGGATGTTTACAGTATGGTTGATCCTCTTGATAGTTATGTGGCTTGTTTGTGAGCACTGTTGACCTGCTATTGCGGTATTGTTGATTCATTGAGAATTTGTTATGTGATAATACCTGTCTACTTGTTATTTGATTTATGTTGTGTACATGTTATTAAGTTGAGTTGGCCTATGATATCTACTAGTACATAGTGGTTTGTACTGATACTACCCTGTACTCTTCTTTTTTGAGTGCAAAAATTGTTCTAGAGGCTCATACATGATCTCACCTCTAAACTTTGATAGCAGATCTTGATCCAAGGGTGAGCACTCCATCTCCATGTTTCCATGGGTTATCTTATTTGTTCTTGTCCATCTTTTGGGCAATGAAAGATTCTTTATTTACTTTATTTTGGGATATCTCTTTAGACATGATCTTTGATAGTAGTTCTTGTATGATAACTTTCAGGTCTTGAGAATTTCAGTTAGTAGATTGTTTGGTTTTCGCGCTACTGATGATTAACTCCAGATTATTATTGTTAAGATGGTTTTATGAAACTATCATTTCAATATTGACTAAGTGATTGGGTAATGGTTTGATTTAGATGGTTCTCCCACAGGAAGGTTAGTGTGGGTGCCACTCATGGCCATTTGGGTTGTGACAAAGTTTGTATCAAAGCCCTAGGTTCGTCGATCTCGTCCTACAAGAATATGTCTAGTAGAGTCTTGCGGAACGGTATGGAGATGTCTATACTTTTCTTTGAGAGGCTATAGGACACTAGGAAAATTCAAATTCTTCTTTCCCACATGTTGTTACTTGACTTCAATTGGTATCTGCCGATTCCAATTAGTATTTGTTAATATTAGCAATGTCAAGTAGAGTTCCGTAGATTGGTGTGTAGGGCCCCACATCCAATCTTCGTAAGGCTATGAGGCATGGATAAGTCATTTTCCTTTCTTCCTCTCCGTCGTGCCATCCTAATCTTGGACTACTAGATTGAATCCAATTGTTATCTAGAAAATTTCAATTGGTATCTATGAATAAGGTCTAAAATTTATTGTTAATAGGTAAGGACTTGTGAAAGTTGTGAAATTATTGATTGCTTGTGTTTGATATTTGGCTAAACTTGTGTTGCTAGATTTTTGTCATTATTGTGAATTCTTTTTGTTAAGTGATAAAAATTGACTAAGTTGTTTTTGTTGATAAATGTGATGGGATTATTTGATTTCTTGTTATTGTGAAATTGGAAATTCTATGGTGCTTACTTATTTTTGGTACTATTATATTGATGAGAGTGATGGTATCGAAATTAAGAGGATGATATGAGAATATGATGTCTAGAAAAGATAGTGAAAAAGTTGCATAAATAAAAGATTGAGGTGATATATATTTTCCGTAATGAAAGGTTCTTGTTAATGATGTTGTGGATGAACCCTTGAGTAGCTTGATTATTTGATATTATTTGGGGATCCTTGTGTGGTCCGGCCATTGAGACTGTATTTAGAATTTTGTCCATTTCTATTATTGAAACTATAATGGGTTCCTTGTGAGGACTAGCTAAGTGACATTATCATTGAGTTCCTTATGTGAACGAATTCTTAATGCTTGGTAAAATAATGAGTTTTAAAGAAAAGTGACAAAAACTAGTAGAGGTTGTTGATACCTACAGAATGTGATCAATGACTTGTCTGGAATGTGATATTGGTGATTAGACTGTCAATGACCTATAATTGATTTATTTTGTTTGGCCTTGCTTATGTGCTAGTGGTGTGGTGTAACACCACGATTTTCTAAACCGGAATGCTACACGGTGGTTATGACCCCGAAGGACGTCAAGTTAACCTATGACTGATATTTGTACCTGTACACTGCATAATATACATGTAAAATGCGGAAAACATGAACTATAGGCCATAAGGTTCAAGTGAATAAAGTGTCTGACAAAACATAACATCCATATGGGTGACAAATACCCTAAACAACTAAAGTCTGAATCAAATCTGAACTAAATCTGAAAGCCTCTAAATACTGTCTGAAATAAGGAGTTAAAGGAACATGTCTCTAACTAACTCCGTCTAACAAAACTGAACTGAAATAATGAATGAAATAAAATAATATTGTCCTCAGATGGATGGGGACTCACTGCCACTCTGCGTACTGGAATGCTACTGCTACTGCTGATCTGGAACTCGTGACTATGAGCCTATTGTGTAACATATAAGAAAGCACCATAGCGCAAATGCTTCAGTACAACTGAAAGTACTGAGTATACGAGTGAGGCGCAAATGCTTCAGTACAACTGAAAGTACTGAGTATACGAGTGAGGTAGGCTAAATACAAACGGGTTTACATGCATGAGCAATGCTAACTGACTGACTAATATGAACGTGAGAGTGCAAGCATGCTTACATAGTAACTGAGATCGTGAATACGTGATATCTGGATCTGTACGATAATACATGGTTTATTGTTATCTAACATGACTGATACTAGAATTCTAATAAAATGGATGACTGTGTCTGACAGTCCTGAATCTGATGGAACTACCTGAGTTCCGTACTATAACTGAATTGACTATAACTGACAGTCTTAATATACTGAAATTTGAAGAACTATCTGAGTTCTTTTACTGAGATTGAAACTATGGGAGGTAGTTTCTTAACCGACATGACCCAATAATGCATATAGCTAGGTTGGGGTCCAATCACTGCCCCGACTAGAAGGGTGTCAATATCGCGCCACTGTTAAGGATAACTGTGAGTGACCCTTAGCTGGAAGGTACTCGAATGAGAACGGTGGGAACCCTAAACTGACAGGTTAATCCACATCATCAACCCTAATCTAGTAGGTTAAGATATCTCAACCTATGCTAGCTTTGTAGTTCTGGAACACAAGGATGACTACTAAGAATCACACCCTAAATTGGCAGGTGAGTTCCTATCCTTGGGTTCACTCAGTGCTAACTTCTACTCCCATCTGAAGAGACTGAACACGATTTAACTAGTTGTACATGGACTGACTAACTAACTTTCATTGACTGATGGAATAGTACTACTATTTGAGAATTTATTGAGATCATGAGATTTCTGAGATTTCCTGAGTCACATGACTGACTGAGTTCTATAGATCATGGCTTGACTGAGATTATCATGATAACGTGACATGACTCTAGGCACTGAAATATATTTTTTGGGTACTAGTACCCCCAGGACTTGATGGAATAAAACTGACACACATAACTGACTTGATCATAAAATGGAGTCCACAATTCACCATATCATAAGTAGGGGATTTCACACTAAGCATAGTTCTCAACATCTTACGTATGGAAGGGAAATTCATACAACATATGTATACTTGCACTTCAATATCATGCTCAATCCATATCACAACAATGACGCATATTAATCACGTGGAATTCATGTGAAATCATAAAGAAAAGAGCATGGACTATTCATTTAAGCACTATTAAATCATGGGACATGAATTCTATTATCCTAGGCCTTTTATCAAACACTTTGCATGCATTCTTTTATCTTAGGTGGATTTTCATGAATTTCCCCATTTTAAACCACATAAAGTTTGTGGATTTCAACTAACGAACACATATACTTCATGAAAACACCTTTAGATATCATCTTGAAACTTAAACAACAATCATCAACATGTACATGGTCATATAACAACAAGACAATCACAATATAATATTTAAAACATGGTTCTTGAGCTCTATGAACAAAATAGATCTATAGATGAACACTACGCATACCTTAGATGGAAGATTCTTGATGATTGATTGAGAAATTTGCTAGAACTTGAATCCCTAATTGAAAACCCTAATGTGTTCTTGAGAAGATTTTGAGAGAAAGAGTATGTTCTGGAGAAATAAGGGCTTAATTCCATGTTTATGGAATAAATATAGGGGTGGAAAGATGACCCAAATACCCCTCTATATGTCTCATTTATTTTCAGTGAAAATTACCTGATTAGGCCCCCGGTGCGATGTGGAGATATCACGTTGCCCTCCATTTGTGACCTGGAAACTCACCGCGATGCGGTGGAATCGCGGAGAGACACTGGAAATTGGAAAACGTCATTTTGGCTTATGGCGTGACGCGCCACTGACTGAAATGACGCTGTTGAAACTTTAAATCGCCATAACTTCTTTACCAAGTGTCCGTTTTAGGAGAATTTGGTATCTACGAAAATCTTATTCAATTATATAAAATTTGGAAGGTATAAACATCCAAAATTCCCACCTATAAACCAAGTTATTCTCGTTCAAAGATGACCCATGTGAAATCTTACATGAAAACTTGGTGGATTCAAAATTTCTTAGCTTGGCTTTCTCTAAGTGACTCTTATGAAATGCTTAAAACATCATAAGCTCTATTATCACTAGGATACTCATCCTAATTCTTTTACTCCAATATGAATCACAGGATAGGAGGTTTCATGTGTAGGAACAACAGTTCATTTTTTTATTTGAAATATATGGGGTATTACAATATCTCCCCCTTGGAAACATTCGTCCTTGAATAAAACTGACTGAAATGGGGATAGACAATAAATTGGAGTACGCACAAGACATACACTACTGGAACATGATCTCATGAAAGACATGACTGGTAAGCTAAACATATCATGCTGGATATGCATATCTGATGTATGAGTAACTGATTCGTGAATGCATAACTGAGATTTCTGATAACTGAGTTCTCTTAATAAGAATGTATATTTGATGCATGATTATACACTAGACTGACACATGAATGCATGACTGAATATGCAATGGTACTTGATACCAGATTTGTGATGAAACGTGAGCATGAACTGAATACCAAGTTGTATAGAATACTGAATGGGAAACTAAATAAGCTTAAGGAGAACTATTACCTTGAGCTTGATCTGGATTGGCGGTGAAGAGGTGAGGATACTTGGTATGCATATATGCTTCTGATTCCTAAGTAGCTCCCTCAACGGACTGATTTCACCAAAGAACTTTGACTAGAGGGACTTCTTTGTTCCTCAGTCTACGAGTCTGATAGTCTAAAATTTCGACCAAAATTTCCTAATAGAAGAGACTGTTCTAACTGTCAATGCTCTGAATAGGGACTATGAATAATGGATCACCTATACACTTCTTGAGCAAAGAGACATGAAAGACTGGATGAACTGAGGCTAGATCTGAAGGCAATTCGAGCTCATAAGCTACCTTGCCTAAGCGACTAAGAATCTTGAAGGGACCGACATATCAGGGACTGAGCTTTCCCTTCTTGCCAAACTGCTTCACTCCCTTCATGGGAGAGATCTTTAGATAGACATAGTCATCGACCTAGAACTCAATATCCTTTCTACGAATGTCAGTATACGAATTCTGTCGGCTCTAAGCAGCCCAGAGTATTTCTCTAATTAACTGAACTTTCTCTAAGGTGTCTAATACTAAGTCAGGCCCTATGACTGAGGCTTCACTAACTTCGAACCACCCGATTGGAGATCTGCACCTCCTACCATAGAGAGCTTCCAACGGAGCCATTTTAATACTAGAATGATAGCTATTGTTGTATGCAAACTCAATCAAAGGCAAGTGGTCATCCCAACTTCTCTAAAAATCAATTATACACGCCCTTAGTATATCTTCAAGAGTTTGAATGGTCCTTTCTGCTTGACCATCTGTCTGAAGATAAAAAGTTGTACTGAGATGAACTTAGGTATTAAGACTCTTTTGGAATGCTTTCCAGAAGTTAGAGGTGAACTGGGTACCTCTGTCTGAGATGATAGATAATGGAACACCGTGTAATCTGACCAACTCCCTGATATAGAGTTTGGCGTAATCCTCGGCTGAATAAGAGGTATGGACTGGAAAGAAATGGGCTGACTTGGTCGTTCTATCTACAATGACCCAAACTGAATCATGTTGATGACAAGTTCGAGGCAAACCCATCGCGAAGTCCATGTTCACCTCTTCCCACTTCCAAATAGGAATGGTAAGCTCTTGCGTGGAACCACTAGGTTTTTGATGCTCTATCTTAACCTGCTGACATGTAGGGCACTTAGCCATAAATTCTGCAATATCTCTCTTCATCCCACTCCACCAATAGATCTCCTATAGGTCATGGTACATCTTAGTGGCCCCTAGATGAATAGAGTATCGCGCACCATGCGGTTTTGCAAGAATTTGCTACTTTAAATCATCTACACCTGGAACACAGAGACGACCCTGAAAACGAATGATACTATCTCTCCTTGGGAGAAAACCTCTACTTTCTAATTCTGAACTGACTCTTTTAGCTTGACAAGGCTTGGATCCCTGTCTTGCTTTTCTTTCACCTAAAAAACTAGAGATGACTCTGAACTGTCCTGAACACATACACCACCATCTGGAGAATCGACTAAGCGAACACCTAGTCTGGCAAGATGATGGATTTCCTAATCTATTTTACTCCTGCTATCTTTAATGTGAGAAACACTACCTATGGAGAGTCTACTGAGAGCGTCGGCCACGACATTTGCCTTTCCCAGATAATAAAGGACACTTATTCATAATCTTTCAAGAGCTCTAACCAGCTTCTCTCATGAAGATTGAGATTTTTCTGAGAAAAGACATATTGGAGACTCTTATGAACTGTGAAGACATCTACATGAACTCCGTATAGATAATGCCTCCAAATATTCAAGGCAAATACTACGGCTGCTAACTCAAGATCATGAGTAGGATAATTCTTCTTATGGGGCTTTAACTGCCTGAAGGAGTAGGATATGACCTTACCATGCTGCATGAGGACACAACCCAAACCTAATCTGGATGCATCACAGTATACTACAAACCTATCTGAACTATCTAGAAGAGCTAAGACTGGAGCTGAGGTGAGTCGAGTCTTCAATTCTTGAAAACTCTTCTCGGAAGGATCTGGCCACTGAAACTTGACCTTCTTCTGAGTCAATCTGGACATAGGGGATGCAATAGAAGAAAATTCCTCAAAAAACTGCCTATAATAGCCAGCAAAACCTAAGAAACTTTGGATATCTGATGGAGAGATAGGGCGAGGCTAGTTTCTTACCGCTTCAGTATTCTGAGGATCTACTCTAATGCCATCACTGAAAAAAATATGGCCAAGGAATGCTACTGACCTTAGCTAAAACTCATACTTACTGAATTTGGTGAATAGCTAGTGATCTCTGAGAGTCTGAAGAACAATTTTGATATGGTCTGAATGATCACGCTCTATATGGGAATAGACCAGGATATCATCTATGAAGACTATGACAAACATGTCCAAGTACTGCTTGAACACATGGTTCATCAAGTCTATGGAAGTGGTTGGGGAATTGGTAAGACCAAAGGACATAACTAGAAATTCAAAGTGACCATACCGAGTACGGAAATCTGTCTTCGGGATGTCACATTCTCTAACTCTGAGCTAATGATACCCTGATCTGAGGTCTATATTGGAGAGTTAACTGGCATCCTGAAGTTGGTCAAACAAGCCATCTATTCTGGGAAGAGGATACTTGTTCTTGACCGTAACTTTGTTGAACTGACAATAATCAATACACATCCTGAGAGAACCATCTTTCTTACGCACGAATAAGACAGGTGCGCCCCACAGGGAAATATTGGGTCTAATGAATCCCTTATCTAAGAGATCTTTCAACTGATTCTTCAGTTCTTTGAGTTCTGATAGTGCCATTTTGTATGGCGGAATAGAAAAAGGCTTAGTATCTGGAATAAGGTCAATGCCAAAGTCTATTTTCCTTTCGAGAGGAATGCCTGGAAGATCTTCGGGAAAGACATCTGAATATTCGTTAACCACTGGTATTGATTCAAAGATAGGAGATTCAGAACCAGAGTCTTTAACATGAACGAGATGATAAACACATCCCTTAGAAATCATTTTCCTTGCCCGAAGGTAGGAAACAAGCTGACCCCTAAAAGATGAAGTACTACCCTTCCACTCTAGAAAGGGATCATTAGGGAACTGATATTGAACTATCCTATTTCTGTAGTCGACTGTGGCATAGCAGGAATAAAGCCAATCCATGATGAGAATGACATCAAAATCATTCATCTATAACTCAGCTAAATCTGCCGATATGGCTTTCTAAAATATCATAACCGGGCAGTTCCTATATACCCATCGAGCTATGATGGTTTTACCTATTGAGGTAGAGACTAAAAAGGGCTTTGGTAAAATTTCAGGACAGATTCCGAAATCGCCTGCTATATAAGGAGTAACAAAAGACAAGGATGCACGTGGATCTAGGAAAGTGTAAACATGAACATGGAAAATCTATAATGTACCAGTAACAATATCAGGAGAATTTTCCTGATCCTGTTGGTTCTGAAAAGCATAGAGTCTATTTGGACGTTGCCCACTAGCAGCACTGGAAGTGGTACCCTACTGATTTAGGTGACCGAACTGGGCTGTGGAATGATTCTGCTGATGCTGTAGACCTGACAGTGGACACTCTCTAATACTGTGGCCTGGCTTGCCACAATCGAAACAAACATGGCTACTAGCTCTATAGGTACCCTTGTGGTTCTTACCACAAGTCTGACACAGGGGATTAGTTCAGGAACTGCTGACACTACCCTAAGACTTAGAGCCTGGTGATCGATCTCTGTTGCCATCTCTGAATTTTGGCACTGGGGCACTGGCAGAGGAAAGAGCTGGAACTACTGGCTTAGGACGGAACTGAGAACGGTTTCCTCCTTCTGATTTGGGTTGAGCAAAATTGAAATTACCTGATCTTGCTCTTTTGTTCTTCTCTCCCTAGTCCTAATCTTCTTCTTCTCTATTTGCTGTACATGGGTCATGATCCTGGCTAAATTCATATCAATGTTAAGAATCGCATACCTATACTTATTTACCACGCTATCATTCACTCCTGACATGAACTTTCTCATCTTAGCCCTGTTGTCTGCAACCACATGAGGGGCATATCTGGCTAGTTGAGTAAATCTGATAGAATACTCTTTAACCATCATATTCTCTGCCTGAGGTTGATGAACTCTAGAACTTTGGCCTTTCTCAGCTCTTAGGAAAAGAATCTATCTAAGAAAGCCGTGACAAATTCCTCCCACTCTATAGGACCTGCACCATCTACCCTCTTGGACATTTACTATTTGTACCAAGTGTGAACAACATCCTATAACTGGTATACCGCTAACTTGGCACTCTGACAAAAAGTAACTCCCATGATGTCTATGACCTTATGGACTTAGTCAATGAATTTTTGAGGGTCTTCATCAGACTTAGACCCAAAGAAAGATGGAGGGTTCATTTGGGTGAAGTCCCGAATCCTAGCTGCGGTTGAGTTGGCCACTAGATTGGCTGAAATAACTGGTGGCCATTCATTTTGGATAGCCACAGACTGAGTGAGTATGGTGAATACGGCCCTAAACTTCGCATGAGAAACATGTTCGCCCAAATGATCTTCGGGATGAGGAGCGGGCTGGTTTCTTCTCTTTGGAGGCATATTCTAAAATAAGGGAAGAATGGATTAGACTGAGAGTTTAACTTGAGATTATGCTTACTAACACAACATGAATACTGAAAGAGGGGAAACTATTCCTGAAACATCTCATAGCCTCTTGCACATAAAAGTGGTGCGCAACATACCCATGTACAAGACTCTACTAGATGTGGCTTTCAGACTTTCTAGGACTCTATTGAACCTTAGGCTCTGATACCAAGTTTGTAACACCCCAATTTTCTGAACTGGAATGCTACACGGTGCTTATGACCCCAAAGGACCATAAGATAACCCATAACTAATATCTGTACCTGTATACTATATAATATACATGTAAAATGCAGAAAACATGAATAATAGGCCATAAGGTTCAACTGAATAAAGTGTCTGACAAAACATAACATCCATATGGGTGACAAATACCCTAAACAACTGAAATCTAAATCAAATTTAAACTAAATCTGAAAACCTCTAAATACTATCTAAAATAAGGAGTTGAAGAAACATGTCTCCAATTAACTCCGTCTAACAAAACTAAACTGAAATAATGAATGAAATAAAATAATATCGTCCTCAAATAGATAACAACTCACTGCCACTCTGCGTACTAGAATGCTACTGCTACTGTTGATCTGGAACTCGTAACTCTGAGCCTATGGTGTAACTTATAAGAAAGCACCATAGCACAAATGCGTCAGTACAACTGAAAGTACTGAGTATACGAGTGAGGTAGGCTAAATACAAAAGGGTTTACATACATGAGAAATGCTAACCGACTGACTAATATGAACGTAAGAGTGCAAGCATGCATACATCGTAACTGAGATCGTGAATACGTGATATCTGGATCTATACACTAATTCATGGTTTACTGTTATCTAACATGTCTGATACTAGAATTCTGATAACATGGATGACTATGTCTGACAGTCCTGAATCTGATGGAACAACCTGAGTTCCGTACTGTAACTGAATTGACTGTAACTGACAGTCCTGGTATATTAAAATCTGAAGAACTATCTGAGTTATACTGAGACCGGGACTGAAACTGTGGGAGGTAGTTACTTAACCAACATTCCCCAATAATGCATATAGCTAGGTTGGGGTCCAATGTCTGCCCCGACTGGAAGGGTATCAATACCACGCCACTGGTAAGGACAGCTCTGAGTGAACCTTAGTAGGAAGGTACTCAAATGAGAATGGTGGGAACCCTAAACTAACAGGTTAATCCACCTCATCAACCCTAATCTGGTAGGTTAATATGTCTTAACCTACACTGGCTACATAGTTCTGGAACACAAGGATGACTACTAAGAATCACACCTTAAACTGGCAGGTGAGTTCCCATTCTTGGGTTCACTCAATGCTAACTTCTACTCCTATCTGAAGAGACTGAATATGATTTAACTAGTTGTACATGGACTGAGTAACTGACTTCCATTGACTGACTGAATAGTACTACTATCTGAGAATTTATTGAGATCATGAGATTTCTGAAATTTCCCGAGTCACATGACTGACTGAGTTCTATAGATCATGGCTTGACTGAGATTATCATGATAATGTGACATGGATCTAGGCACAGAACTATATATTTTGGGTACAAGTACCCCTAAGACTCGATGGAAGGAAACTGACACACATAACTGACTTGATCATAAAATGGAGTCCACATTTCACCATATCATAAGTAGGGGATTTCACACTAAGCATAGTTCTCAACATCTTACGTATGGAAGGGAAATTCATACAACATGTGTATACTTGCATATCTTCAATATCATGCTCAATCCATATCACAACAGTGACGCATATCAATCACTTGGAATTCATGAGAAATCATAAAGCATAGAGCGTGGACTCGTCATTTAAGCACTATTAAATCATGGAACATGAATTCTATCATCCTAGGCCTTTTATCAAACACTTTGCATGCATTCTTTTATCTTAGGTGGATTTTCATGAATTTCCCCATTTTAAACCACATAAAGTTCATGGATTTCAACTAACGAACACATATACTTCATGAAAACACCTTTAGATATCATCTTGAAACTTAAACAATAATCATCAACATGTACATGGTCATATCACAACAAGACAATCACAACATAATATTTAAAACATGGTTCTTGAGCTCTATGAACGAAATAGATCCATAGATTTACACTATGCATGCCTTAGATGGAAGATTCTTGATGATTGATGGAGAAATTTGCTTGAACTTGAATCCCCAATTGAAAACCCTAATGTGTTCTTGAGAGGATTTTGAGAGAAAGAGTATGTTTTTGTAAAATAAGGACTTAATTTCATGTTTATGGAATATATATAGGATTGGAAAGATGACCCAAATACCCCTCTAGAAATGTCATTTAATTTCTATGAAAATTACCCGATCTGGACCCCCGGCGCAATGTGGAGATATTGCGTTGCCCCTCATTTGTGACCTAGAAACTCATCGCGAAGCGGTGGAATCATGGAGAGACATTGGAAATTGACAAATGTCATTTTGTCTTACGGCGCGATGCGCCACTAACTGAAATGACGCTGCTAAAACTTTAAATCATCATAACTTCTTCACCGGGTATCTGTTTTAGGCAAATTTGGTATTGACGGAAAACTTATTTGATTCTATACAATTTGGAGGGTATAAATCTGCCAAAATTCCATCTATAAACCAAGTTATGCTCATTCAAAGATGACCCATGTGAAATCACACACGAAAACTTGGTGGATTCAAAAGTTCTTAGCTTGGCTTACTCTAAGTGACTCTTATGAACATTCTTAACACATCATAATCTCTATTATCACTAGGATACTCATCCTAATTCATGTACTCCAATATGAATCACATGATAGGAGGTTTCATCTGTAGGTACAACAGTTCATTTTCTAGCTTAGAAATATACAGGGTATTATATGTGGGGATCACTCTTGAGGTGATTAAGAGTTAAGTAAAGACCGTAATAAAAATATTGTTAGGTATAAATAAGAATGACTCTATATATATTAAATTAATGTTAGTGATATAAGAGAGGGTTTGTCTTGACCATGAAGTGTTTATCATTAAAAAGTATTGAGTTAGTGATTGTCAGGACATAAGTTATAGTTGTGGATTTATGCATTAGGAATAATTTCGAGAAGATGAATTATTATTGACTTGACCTTGTAAATGAATTATGCATTTTCATGTCCCACAAAGTTGACTGACGTATGACACATTTAGAGGATAGTAATTTCCATGATAGTGGCAAAGCAAAATCAAATGGCTTAGTTACATTCATAAAATAATTAAGGATGATCCTAAATGGAAGAATAAATGAATTATTAAATGGCATGATTGATCTTTCCTTGAGTGATACTTGGTGGATATTTCTTGTTGAGTGGATAAGGTATGATTATTAGATAGATATTAACAATGTTGTGGAGGATAATGTGTTGTAGGCTCTAATTCTGTGGGACCCATAAAATGGCATGTTTATACCCCTTTTGAAACCTATTGTTTTACTCTCATATTTAGATTAGTTGTAGCGTGGTTATGATGTAAACCGATGTTTGGGATGTGGTTTTAGCATTTAAAGCATGATTTGTATATTTAGCCTTATTATGCTAGTGTAGTATCTTGAAATCGTAAGTTGGGTAGAGTTGACTTGAGTACCCTTGTTTTTAGTGAAGTTGCTATGGCTTAAATATGGATTACTTGACATTTAGAAGATGAACTAGATACCTTAGCCTGGTTTGGGGCATAATGTGCCTATTTATGGAAAATTAAGGATTAGAAGTGAGATCGTCCAGTCCACTTAGGCCTAAACTTGTATTAAGTCTTGTGGACTTAGTTGCGGATGTTAGATATAGATGAGGCTAGTAAACCTTAGAATAAGGTTACTTCGGTAACTTGGTAACTCGTATTGATGTTCTGAGATTATGGTTTTTGAGTTATAGTTAGGATACTTTCTGTGGAAGTGATATTGGGCATTTAGATATGATATTCCTCTTAGATATGTTATGTGGCCTATGGAGATGCCATTTTCTCTTAAACTTGATGATTGAACCATAGAAATTCTATTTCCTCTTAGAGTTGATGATTGACCCATAGAAATGCTATTTCCTCTTAGATATGCCAATTGGCCTAGAGAAGTGATATTCCTCATAGTCATGATGTATGACCTATAGATATAACATATTTTATAGATGATTATATGTCTATCTATATTATGCCTCCAATATGTGAGATACCTCCAATATATTATGTTTATCTTAGGGGTAAAGAGGGAGGCGCATGAAAGTTGCAATTTTCACCGTAGTTTGCAGAAGGAGCATCGATAGGTGACTCAATTCCTAATGCCTATGTACTGCTACATCTTATTAATGATGTTAGGCATCAATTGAATTTTCAAGATAGTCATTCGGTTGAAGTAAAATATGTTAATTATGGATTAACTTAAAATTGATCAATTGTTCTATAATAGTTGTTCTAATAATTGGAAGTCGTGTAGAGTAAGGTTAATGCAATGATTGGTCAATAGTTGGTCAATGTTGGAATTTGCATAGACATAGATGACCACTGTTGCATTCTTGAATAAAGATTGCTTAATTATAGTGATTATAATATTATTTGTGAAGTATTTTAATAAAAAGAAAGAAATAAGGCAATGGTTGGCCAAATTATGGGTTGAAAACGATGAAGAGTGGTTTTTGTTTGTTACTGGTCAAGAAATAGTAAAGCAGATTGGATGGTTACTTTTGTTTTATTAGTTTGATTGTAAGTTTGGGGATTTTAGAGCAAAAATTTATAAAATGGATGTCATTAGATTCATATTTTTATGGGGATTATATATTGAAACAGATTTTGAATGTTCCGAAACTTTGAGGAAGGGCAAGGCGCTTGCGGACTAATTATATTCGGATTCATTGGTTGAGGTAGGTTACGGTTTAATTGGAGTTTATACTCGGCTTAATTGTATGTATGCTTCTAAATTGGATACTTGTTGATTGGTATTCGAACATGCTTGAAATTGTTGATGTTTGGATTGTTAATGCATATATAAATGGTTATTGAAAATTTACTTGATGGAATTGTCTTATGACTTTAAGTATACTTGTAAACTTGGTACATTGTGTTGTATGTTGTGTAAATTGATATTGAGAATACATGTTTATATTTATGTTGGATTGGGTACCACGCCGGTACGTTTATATTTATGTTGGATCGGGTACCACGCCGGTATGTTTATATTTATGTTGGATCGGGTACCATGCCGGTACATTTATATTTATGTTGGATCGGGTACCACGCCGGTACATTTATATTTATGTTGGATCGGGTACCACGCCGGTACGGTACATGAACACAGATTGTTCCCTGCAGGTCATGACTATTTGGGCAAAAATAAGTCCCATGGCATCTGTGTACATACTTGTGTTGATTTGGTGGATGACATACTTGTGTTGATTTGGTGGATGTTTACAGTATGGTTGATCCTCTTGATAGATATGTGGCTTGTTTGTAAGCACTGTTTACCTGCTATTGTTGTATTATTGATTCATTGAGAATTTGTTATGTGATGATGTTTGTCTACTTTTTATTTTATTTATGTTGTGTACATGTTATTAAGTTGAGTTGGCCTATGATATCTACCAGTACATAGTGGTTTGTACTGATACTACCCTGTACTCTTCTTTTGTTGAGTGCAAAAATTGTTCTAGAGGCTCATACATGATCTCACCTCTAAAGTTTGATAGCATATCTTGATCCAAGGGTGAGCACTCCATCTCAGGGCTTCCATGGGTCATCTTATTTGTTCTTGTCCATCTTTCGGGCAATGAAATATTCTGTATTTACTTTATTTTGGGATATCTCTTTAGACATGATCTTTGTTAGTAGTTCTTGTATGATGACTTTCAGGTCTTGGGAATTTCAGTTAGTAGATTGTTTGGTTTTTGCGTTACAAATGATTAACTCCAGATTATTATTGTTAAGATGGTTTTATGAAACTATCATTTTAATATTGACTAAGTGATTGGGTAATGGTTTGATTTAGATGGTTCTCCCATAGAAAGGTTAGTGTGGTGCCACTCATGGCCATTTGGGTCGTGACAATTGATCTACCCCTTAATATTTCATTACTCCCTCATTTACTATATGGATGAAATACTATGCGTATATAAGAGAAAACACACTATTTTCATCCTGAACTATAAATGAAATTGCTGAGACACACTCCAACTTAAAGGGGGTTCTATTACCCCTTGGACTAATTAAAATCATATTTTTGGCAACTTTAAGGCCTACGTGGCACACTGCGTGAATCAACATATTGAAGGTCCACGTAGGCACACGTATGTTCCACGTAGGCACTTTAGGTTACCAAAAATACGGATTTAATTAGTCCAGGGGGTAATAGGATCCCCTTTAAATTGGGATGTATCTCAACAATTTCATTTATAGTTCAGGGTGAAAATAGTGCATTTACTCCTATATAATTAAAGATGTTTTCTTTCTTATGTTGTGACATAGATGAAGAAGAGGAAGATGATAAGTGTGAAAGTATATTGTAGCGTGTAATAGTGAAAGAGAGAGTTGTGATAAATAAAATATTATAAGTTTTCAAATATATATATTATAGACTTTCCAGGATAAGGACATGGGAGTGTTGTATACCATTTTATAAAGAACAAAAAAGAGGGTGTCTAGTATCTAACTATATTCACTATATAAAAAAAAGTAATAATATACTGAAAAAAGATCTTTTTTTATGAAGATCTGAACTCTTCAACTAATTCGGTATAACGTTGTTGGAATATTGTATTCTGGAGGAAATAATTTTTTTGTTAAAAATATTAAGCCTAAATAGTGCCTTGTGATATTCAACTTATCTCATTGCTTTTGCTCATACAGTCTAAAAGATTTAAAAGTAATTATAACATTAAAAACAGTAATTTTTTATGGACAATCAAATACAAATAATGTTAGAATCGTGTTTGGTAGTCCTAAAAGTTATTTCAACAAAATGAAATCTTTTTCTAATTTTTTTTATAAGAGGTACAGAAACAACACAACATAATTTAAATAGTAAAAAGGAAAATTATATTCGACTCGAGAAGAAATGACTCGAAGGACTCAAAAGCAACTATTTTTCCTGTTTTATCGTAATTAAAGTGACAAGGTGGGGTGATAATGTCATTTCACATTTTTTTCCTACCCAAATTACCCTCCCCATTCCAAAACCACCCGGTTTTGTTTAAAAACCATTCCCACACCTGTCTTGTCTTGTCCCCCACTATCTCCTTCCACTTGACCCTTTATCTTCCCCATTTATTTCCCTTATCCGATTTTATTTTGTTTTTGTATAGTAAATTAGGGTTTGAGACTTCTAATTTGGGAACTATTCGTTGGACCCATTTATTATTGTAACCTGATTTTGAGACCCTTTAATTTGGGCACAATCCAATTAAGTAGATTGTTAAAATTTTTCTTATTTTATTTCCAATTTGATGTGCATATGAAAATTTTTCATGGGTCATTTCTTGGGCCTTAAATACATATTAGGATTGGAGTGAAGTTTTTGTTAATATGAAAAAGAAAAAAAATCTACTTAGAAAAAAAAAGTTTGTTGAAGTGTAAAGGTACAAGTTATGATTATGCCACATATAACACCCCATCGACTTTATTAATTTAATACACTAATGCGCAAGTCGTTAATTTTCAATCATTTTTTACAATATGGACTACTAGGTACAAAATAATAATGTAATATTTTTAGTGTTAACTTTTGGACTTGTTGCAATCAATCTTGTTGTGTGTTGCGTATTGACATTGTTCCACCCATCAAAGTTTGTCGAATCCTTTTATTTATTATTGTCACTTAGTGAATGGAAGCATGGACAGACGTAAACGTATTGTAAAGTTAGTAATCGTTTGTGGTTTCACTAAATTTATCACAATGAAAAAATGATTATTTTGCATGTGAAGTGACATCTCTACTATACATTATGTGATAATTTTAGTGAATGCTACCATGGATAATTAGTTCTTTTATTTAACATATATCATTGCAGTATGAATTAGAACTTATATTAAGATATTGTTAATTAGCACGCAGTTGCTCCATTTGGAATTTTCACCCCCCATGTTCAAGTATAATTTGAAGCTAATTTTTATATACCCTAGTTCAATTTAGGAAGACTATTAGGTGAGAATGTGTTCATCAATGTATTTGTTAAGTCATCCAACGTAAGATCATGTTTAAACATTTGTCCAAGTTGTGCTTGGACAATAGGATATTTTGAGTTAAAGATTTGGACATTAACAGATTCAATTGAAGCGTCAAACAGAAAGTTCAGTCTTTTGTTTCAGTGCTCTTTTTGGAGTAAGTTTGTGTTGGACGCTTATTATTTGTTAGTTGCAGTTCATTACGCAAGCATCAAAAAGACATTTATTTTTGTAATGAGTTTGATGAAGAGTAATTGGCTCCAAAAATATATCACCTTGTTCAGTCCAAAGTTGTACTTACAAATAGATGGATCTGGACAACTTTTCATATACCCGAATAGTGAAAAGAAGAAATGAAGTTGTATGGGATTCGGATAACAATTTTGTTTTTTGTATAATTTTCTTCAGGTCAATCTAATCAATGTTAAATGTGTTCAATGCCTAATCTGCAGTTTGTATCTAATATATTCGATAATTCGTATGAATCGCTAGTCCTTCAATTAACTTGTGTGTTCTGTTGTTTGCATAAAGTTAAGGCAAGTGTAATATGAAAAGAAGACATTCATTTGTTAACTGCAACTGGAAGAACAAACATATAGCGGAAAAAATGAAACAACAATTTAAAAAGATCGAAAAAGAAAACAAATAAACAACAACTTAAGCAGCTGGATCAACACCCTCAGCAGCCTCAACACCTTCTTCAATCTTCTCGTTGTTAACCTCTCATATAAAAGTGTGGAAACGATGCCTCAACTTCCATAGATCTCACTTAAGCTATTCATACACTGATTAAGGTCCCTCACCTCATCTTTCAGCAACTCAATCTCCTAAACAGTGTGATAGCATCTTCTTCTTCGGACCACACGACTATTTCCATTATTTGAGGAAGACATATTTTTTTGTGTAAAAGAGGAGTTTGAAAAGTTGTTACGGAAACTTTATAAGATAAGATAAAATATGAACAAAATTACAAAGAAAATAGGATACATATGTATATAAATAGGCTAGGGTTTTTGTTGGAGAATTAAATGAGAAATAAATTGTTTGTTCCGCCCTTTCCGCAACCTAAAAGCCAATCCATACTAGGTCTTGATATTGGTAACGTCACCTAGGTTCTACCAAATGCCTTGAACAGAGTTAAAGTCAGTCATAATGGTCTTACTGCATGCTGTCATTGACAAGGGTTTTCTCTGCTGTTTGCCTTTGCCAAGTCCTATCCAAAATCAACCAAATCTGCCTGCAGGATTTTTCTTACCTTTCTCGTCCAAAATCTAGCAGAAAGATTTGGTTGGTAAATCTAGATGACTTCTTTTACAACTTTCAGACATTCAATTGGCAAAAAATATACAGAAAGAAGGAGTGAAGTAGTTATGATAGATTTGTTAATGCAATGATAGTAAAGGAAAATTAAAACTTAGTAATGGGAATTGAAAATTGAAAATAGGAACTCAAGAGTAAAGTTATGAGTTTAATAATAATAATAATAATAATAATAAAAGACATTCAAATCAATCCATAACCTGAAAACTTGTTCACACAGGGATTACATGTTTAACATTTAACAAGACAGATCTGACATTACTGTTGGCGATCTCGACGACCAAAATGTCTTCTACCTCGATACCCGTAGCATGGATGAAATAGTTTCAGCCGTCATATATCCTCGGGGCATTCGGATGACAGCAGAACACTTTAGCCGTATACATTTTTCTATTACCACAATGACAAATGGTTACTAGCGCTGGACCGATGGGAAATTATATACATACCTCTTCTGGTATTGACTAAAAAGGGGGTAAGAGACGGATGACTTACTCAAATTTGAAAGAGAACAAAAGTTTAATGAAATAAATAAAAAAACATAGAACCCTTAATGAATAAAAAAATTAGAAGTTGCCACTTCGTCATATGTCATGTCTGTTACGTCCAACCTAACAATGAATTTTGGCCCGCATTCATTAGGGTAGAGAGGTACTGGTCTGAACCTTGTCATTTTCTTCGACGGTGCGGGGAGGTGAGTAGGGTTTGGGTTGATATTCTGTGGTGTATTGTGGATATGAGTGGTGATATATTTTTATCTTCCCTCCAAATAAGTAAAGTAAAAGTTTTATCTTGTTGAAACGATTTTTGAATTCCCCAAAATACATTTGGAGAACCTCCTTCAAAACAATAATTTAAAAAAAATAGTGGGAAAGCTACGGCTTCGAACTTGGGACCTATGGAATCTAAAGATGATGTTTGATCAAGTCGCAGCAATAACATTCAGTACTAGTTGGCTTGCATTGTATTTTTGTTGATGCTCTATTTAGGTATATCATTAAGGAACCTAATTATTTATTTAAATTAACACACAAATTAAGGGGCTCATTTTAATAATTTAAATATTTTACATGTAGATTTCATGTCTATAACCAAAAATGGCATGATGGTATATTCAATTAATAATCTAAATCGTGTCGAGAATAGTGAATTCAACTGAATGACTTATAATCGATAGCTGTAGATGTAATGTAATTTGTTCATACTTTGAGTATGAACATGACACGACAACAGTGAACAAACTTAGTTGATGCGAAGAGAATGACAATGTCGATCAAATCAATTGTAGTTGAATCTACAATAGTGAGATAGCTTGATTGATGTATAGTCATAATATTTACTCAATGTATGGTTTGTGTAGCAATAATTGTTGATTCAACGTTTCTTTGTAATTGAATACATTTTGATTTATTCATGGACATAGGGAACGCGAAGATTATTTTAAGTAGATACAATTTATTATTGTCACAATTATGAAATTTGTTTCAATCCTAAGTAGGCGTAGACCACGAATATTATCTGCCATATTGCGAACTGTTGTATCTAAATATTGCGCAATGTGATTTTAATGTATTACGTAGATCTTGTGTTGCCATAAATATTTAGTTGATTTATGAATAGTTGAAATCTTAAATAACCCGTCATAATATAACCCAAAATTCAAATGTAATATCCGAACCAAAATACGATGGCCTATTAATTTGATTGTTTTTTATTGCAACCTAAAACATTTCGATTTTTGTCAAGGAAAATTTTTTTTGGCCATAATGTGGCCGTAATAATAAAAAGTTTTATTCACGCTATAAACCAGTTATTTCTTGGACATTTTGACCCTTTTACCTTACAAATTAAATATATTATTTTATCATATTTTCAATTCATTGATTATTGGGAAGGAGCTTAATTACAATTAATTTTCATATTCATTGGAAAGTGTTTCCCAATTTTCCTTAGCCATTTTAAAATACGTATTCCCATTTCAATATCCCTTAGCCAATTGAAACGTATTCCCATAGTCATAGGTGTAAACGTTCATAATTTTCAATCAAACGTATTTGAAAACATAGGATGGAAATGAAAACGTATTTTCAAACAGATTTAAACTTAATTTTTTGCTAATTCTAATTCTCGAGTAAAAATTTCCCCTAATTCTAATTCTTTACTAAATATTTTTCTTCCACACTTAAACATTTTTTCAGTTAAGCATATTTTCAATATTTGAAAACATACAATGATAAATACATTTATAGTTTGTTAATTTCCATACATACTCATAATTTGGTAATTTCAATATAATCTCATAATTTGAAAACATAATCATTATTTGTCAATTTTAGTTTAAATCTATGTAAATATGTTTTCAAATAGATTTACTTAGGTAGACATTCTTAATTCAAGTTAGTATAATTTTACACCATTTGGCTTAGGAAAAAATAATTAGGTAGAGATCTCAATAATTCATCGTGATCTCAGTTAATGTTACTCTTTCATAGAACGAATTTTATTTGTGACAGTAAAAAATAATTAGTACTTTAGTTGGAATTTCCTAAGTTTGAACATTAGTACTTGACTCTATCTACGTTTGTGTAAAATCGAACCGAAATCAATAATGTGTAATGACATTTTGGTTATTGAAATAGTGGTTCGACTTATCAGATTAGCAAGTGTAAAGTGTGTTGATTTGTTGTTATAGCAATATTTTACAAATTCATTAGTGTAAGACCCTGTAAAACTTCCTACTCGTTAGAGCTTCTAAAGCATGCAAAGAAAGACTTTAACACTTAGAAAATTTGACGAAGTGTTGGAACCTTCTTCATTCCATAAGACTTAGAACTTTGATAAATTATTTTGCGACCTTTCCGACCTCCGATTTTTTATTTTCAAGTTGTGTTGCAATGGTTCAAGGTCGTAATACATTCCGGGTGAGTTTTGGAATTTTTGAAATTCGTTTAGGGCACATTTGAATTTCGAACCAGTAGCTAAAGGCTATAAGAAGGCGCAGACTTGGCTGTAACCTTTGTGTAAAAGGCTCTAACCAAGGCTCCGCCTTGGTTGTAGCCTTTGTGGGAAAGGCTATATCAAGGCACCTCCCTTCCTAGAGCCTTTGTGCCTAGTTTTTAGCATTCCACCTCTGTGCTCTCAAGGGTAATTTGGTCAATTTTCCACCCCTATATAAGTCCATTAACACGGGATTTTGCCTCATTTAACCCAAAAATACTAGTTTTCTCTCAAAATTGTTCAAGAACAAGAGCTAGGGTTCCTAAATCAAGACCCAAATAATCAAGATTCCACCATTAACTTTTCAAGAATCATATAGTAAGGTATGCAGATGTTGATTCTTGGGTTCCTTCCACCCAAGAAGTTCAAGAATCCCTTTTAAGATTTTAAAGTTTATGTTTTTATGAGATTTTATGATTTATGTGTATTGAAGTTCATGCTTATGTGTTGTTGAGTTTTAATTCATGATTTAGATACAAATTTCTAAGCTTTGATCCTAGTCTGTGATAATTATATGATGTTCATGAAAAATCCCCTTCAAGTTGCATGTTGAATGATGTATTTATGACAATTAGATGTAGAAATTGTTGGATAACCAAATCATGCTCCTTCTATGTTTGATAAAATGTTTATGTGAAGGAATTAGAGCCATTATAACATGTTGACAAGAAATCCCAATTATGTATAAGCCCATGCATGCTAAGTGTTTGTTGAAAAGACTTAGTGAATGAATTATGACATATTAGCATGAAATCCCCCAATTATGTGCTCTTTAATGCATGATAAGTGTTTGATGCAAGACTTTGTTGAGTGAAGTATGAGCCAATAGCATGTCTCCCTATACTATTACATGTTTGTGATTCCCAAGTGCTTGAAGAGATGTTTTAATGATTCTAATGGCGAATAAAAGCCCATGGTCATGATTATTCAAACATGGGTATGTTTTAATTTTATGTCATCGAATCCTAGGGGTATTTATACCTGAAATTTAGCTGCTTGTCTAGAGCCGAGTTAGTCTCAAGGTTATCTCAGTCGTGCTATGATCTGTAGAATTTTGTTAGTCACAGATCTTAGGAAAAATTCAAGATAATGTCAATATCATTAGCATCCAGCTTCAGCTCATTACTCAACTCAGATCTTAGTAGTATTCAAGTATCCTATTCAGACCTTAGTAGAAATCAAGTATTCAAGTTAGAACTTAGTAGCACTCATCAGACCTTGAATTCCAGTAATATTCCATCAGTTTTTGAAATCAAGTGAACTCAGCTTAGCTTAGTTAATCAGTGTGATCAGTAACAGATTCAGCTCGGTCTAGTATAGTTTAAGAAAAAGAATCAGTTCAGAGTCTTTCAGTTGGGAGTAGTAGTTAGCACCGAGTGAACCTAGGGATGAGGGCTCACCCGTTAGATAGGATTGAGATACCTAGGAGAAATCCCTAAGTTCCAGAACTACGTAGCCAGCGTAGGTATGATATGCCACCCACTAGATAAAACTGGCATACTCAGGGGTCACCCGTTAGATAGGACTGATCCCAGGAGTCACCCATTAGATAGGACTGACTCCACAAAGTTGTCTTTACTCGTGGAACTCTACTGACACCCTTCCAACTTGAGTTACAGGTTGGACCCCAACTTAGCTAGAAGGGGCAAGTCAGTTAGATGAATTCTTCCCACAGTCTCAGTTTTAGAATCAGTCTCAGCGAAAGAACTCAGCTCAGTAGTACATATTTAGGACTATTATATGCAATCAAACCTTAACATATCAATAGATTCAGAGATCACCTGCTAGAAAGGACTGATATCAGAGTTAGTCAATTAATTTTATTATCAGTGTATTTTAGAGATCACCCGTTCGATAGGACTGATCTCCGACTAAGTCAAAATAATTTCATCATCATTAAGTTTAGAGATCACCCGCTAGGAAGAACTGATCTCAGATTTACTTAAGTACTCTAATTATCATTAGATTCAGAGGTCATCCACTAGATAGGACTGATCTCAGTTTCAGTACCTAGTTATAAATATCAAAAGATTTAGTTATTCAGTATTAGTAGTAAGTTTAGACGTCAGTAAAGTAGTATCCAAGTCTCAGTATTCAGTGTCACGATGATTTTAGTTATGGTTTGTTCATTCATGCATATGTGATTTTAGTTATGGTTTGTTCATTCATGCATATGTCCTTATTCAGTACTTTTATGTTATTCAGTTAAGTAATTGTTCATGCATAAGCCCTTGCATTTAGCCTTACCTCATCTTGCATACTCAGTACATTCTTAGTACTGATGTATTTGTGCTATGGTGTCTTACTTTACACCATAGGTTCAGAAGCACGAGATCCAGAGCACCCTTAGTATAGCAGCTCAGTTCTAGTCAGGAGCAGTAGATGTAGCAGTGAGTCCTCTTTATTTGAGGATGATCCTTATCTTATTATTGCATTAGACTCAATTTATTTTCAATAGATGGAGTTAGTTGGGGGCGTGTCCGATCAACTCCATAGATCAAATAGTTAGAGGCTTTTTATACAGATGTATCTGTATTCAGTTTTCAATTTTGAGTATTTTAGATGTTTTTAACCTTATGGTATGTTTTTAGTAGTTTTCCGCACTTATTATATTATATTATATTATGCAGTGCTCAGGTACATATAGCATTAGAGGGTAAGCTTGTGGTCCTTTTGGATTATGAGCACTGTGTGGCGTACTGGTTATGGAAATTCTGGGTGTTACAAACTTGGTATCAGAGCCTAAGGTTCAACAGTGTCCTAGGAAGTCTAAAAGCCTTATCTAGTAGAGTCTTGTACATAGGTGTGTTGTGAACCACACTTATGTGCAGGAGGCTATAAGATGTTTTAGGAATATTCTCCCTTTCTTCCAGTATTTCTATCGTGCAAGCAAGTATGAGTTCCATTTAATTCTCAGTCTAATCTATTTCTCCCTTTCATTTACAGAATATGCCTCCCCACAGAGCCAACGCCCGTAGGAATCATAAGACACCTTAGCCAGTAGATCCCTTGAATGAAAATATGTCTCATGCCGAATTTTAGGCTTCTTTCCAGACCTTAGCCCAGGCTGTGAAGGCTACTATGAAAACCAATAACCAGGCTGTTGCTTTACATCAGCAAGGTGGTGATGTAGCCATAACCAAACTTCATGACTTTATGGGGATGAATCCTCCTGAGTTCTTTGGGTCTAATTTAGGTGCGGACTCGCAGTTGTATCTTGAGGACGTGTAAAAAATCACCTAGGTTAAGCATGTGTATGAGGAAGAGAGTGTAGAACTAGCCTCATATAGGTTGAAAGATATTACTTATGACTGGGTTGTAGCATGGAGGAAGGGTAGATGAGAGAATGCAGCTCCTATGACTTGGCAGGTGTTTCAGGATACATTCCTGGATAAGTTATTTCCATTAGAGATGAGGGAAGTAAAAGTAGAGGAATTTATGAACTTGATATAGGGCTCTATGATGATAAAGGAGTACTTCCTTAAGTTTTACCAGTTAGCTAAGTATGCTCCTGATCTGATAGCTGACAGCCGATCTAGTATGAGTAAGGTTGTGACTGGAGTGTCCGAGTTAGTGTTGAAAGAGTGTAGAACTGCTATGCTTAACAGGAATATGGATCTTTCCAAACTTATGATGCATGCTCAGTAGATTAAGTTAGATAAGACAAAGGAAAGGGAGAGAGTGAGTAAGAAGGCCAGAATGGGTTGTTATAGTTTTTCTTAGCCAGGGTCTCAGGGTGGCAACCGTTCTTAGCACATTCAGATGTTTTTAGTCCCATCTCCATCTTCAGCTAGTGTACCTACACCAAACTTCAGGGATGGTAGTCATGATAGAGCGCCAGGCTCCAAATCCCATAGTAGTGCTAGTGGTGTTCGTACCTATCCGCTTTGTGAAGAGTGTGGAAAGAATCACCTAGGTGCTTGTAGAGCCGATAATGATGTGTTCTTTGGGTGTGGTAAGACAGGCCACATGATGTGAAAGTGTAGAGTACTAGAACAGAGGGGTAAAGATTTGCATCAGCAGGGCACCAATAGTGATCAGCGTCAGAATAGACTTTATGCACTCCAGACCCGTTATGATTCAGAAAGTTTCCCTAACATAGATTTGGGTACGTTATAAGTATTTTATATTCATGATATGCATTTTTAGATCCCTTGCACTTATTTGAGCTTATGTTTCAGCATGAGTCAGTTAGTAAAGCCAGTGAGTCAGTTTAGCAGTCAAGCAGTCAGATTCGTATAGTTGTTTTCTCATCTTCTCATCTAATCATGCTATCAAAAATCTCAGACATGTAACTATTCCAAGGCATAACTTCCTTGTAGTTGCGAGTATAACTCAACTTATGCATTAGTTTTAGACTCCCGAGGTTCAGTTATAATCCAGTTTGTAGATGCCTTGTGCATCGCCCCAGTATATCAGTAAAGTAAGTGCTCTAAGAGGGACATAGTGTCCCAAGGGGGAGATACCCCATAACTCCCCAACGCTTTCATTTCTTTAACCCATTCAGTTGGATGGTCACATGTTTTCTATTAAACTTAGTATCCGTAATCATTGCATAATCAATCAAGCATTCAAAAGTCAGTACAGTCAAGTATTCATGCATTAGAAATGCATGTTCAATAAAAGAAGCTCATCTTATCAGTAATTTCAGTCATGCATTTATAAGCTAGCTATTCATGCATCAGATATGCATGTCCATTCCTCTTATCAGTACCTCAGTCGCGTATCCCATGCATCAGATATACATGTTCAGTATAAGAACTCAAAATATCAGTAGTTCCTGTCGTCTATATATGTTTCAGATGTTCTCATGCCTTAAATAAGTTCAGTCTATCAGGAATCTTAGCTTAGTCAGTCACATTCGAGGTTGAATGTCCCTAAGGGGAAGATAATGTAAAACCCCATAAATCTTCATAATTGTTAGAGCTTCTAAAGCATGCAAAGAAAGGCTTAACACTTAGAAAATTTGACCAAGTGTTGGAACCTTCTTCATTCCATAAGCCTTCGAACTTTGATAAATTATTCCGCGACCTTTACGACCTCCGATTTTTTATTTTCAATTTGCATTACGATGGGGAAAGGTCATAGTACATTCTGGGTAAGTTTTGAAATTTTTGAAATCCGTTTAGGGCACATTTTGATTTTGAACCAGTAGCTAAAGGCTATAAGAAGGCGCATCCTTTACTGTAGCCTTTGTGTAAAAGGCTCTAACCAAGGCTCCGCCCTGGTTGTAGCCTTTGTGGGAAATGCTATAGCAAGGCACCACCCTTCCTAGAGCCTTTGTGCTCAGTTTTCAGCATTCCACCTCCATTATCTCAAGGGTAATTTGGTCAATTTCTCACCCCTATATAAGTCTATTAACACGGGATTTGGCCTCATTTAACCCAAAAATACTAGTTTTCTCTCAAAATTGTTCAAGAACAAGAGATAGGGTTCCTAAATCAAGACCCCAATCATCAAGATTCCACCGTTAACTTTTCAAGAAACATATAGTAAGGTATGCAGATGTTGATTCTTGGGTTCCTTCCACCCAAGAAGTTCAACAATCCCTTTCAAGATTTTAAAGTTTATGTTTTTATGAGATTTCATGATATATGTGTATTGAAGTTCATGCTTATATGATGCTGAGGTTCAATTCATGATTTAGATACAAAGTTCTAAGCTTTGATCCTAGTATGTGATAATTATATGATGTTCATGAAAAATCCCCTTCAAGTTGCATGTTGAATGATGTATTTATGATAATTAGATATAGAAATTATTGGATAACCAAAGCATGCTCCCCCTATGTTTGAAAAAATGTTTATGTGAAGGAATTAGAGCCATTATAACATGTTGACAAGAAATCCTAGCTATGTATAAGCCCATGCATGCTAAGTGTTTGTTGAAAAGCCTTAGTGAATGAATTGTGACATGTTAGCATGAAATCCCCCAATTATGTGCTCTTTAATGCATGATAAGTGTTTGATTCAAGACCTTGTTGAATGAAGTATGAGCCAATAGCATGTCTCCTTATACTATTAAATGTTTGTGATTCCCAAGTGCTTGAAGAGATGTTTTAATGATTGTAATAGTGAATGAAAGTCCATGTCATGATTATTCAAATATGGTTATGTTTTACTTTTATGTCATCGAGTCCTGGGAGTATTTATACCCAAAATTTAGTTGTTTGTCTAGAGCCGAGTCAGTGTCAAGGTTATCTCAGTTGTGCTATGATCAGTAGAATTTAGTTAGTCACAAATCTTAGGAAAAATTCAAGATAATTTCAATATCATTAGCACTCCAGCTTTAGCTCAGTACTCAGCTCAGATCTTATTAGTATTGAAGTATCCCATTCAGACCTCAGTAGAAATCAAGTATTCAAGTCAGAACTCAGTAGCATTCATCAGAGCTCAAATTCCAGTAATATTCTGTTAGTCTTTAGAATCAAGTGAACTCAACTTTTCTCAATTAATTAGTGCGATCAGTAACAGATTCAGCTCAGTCTAATACAATTTAAGAAAAAGAATCAGTTCAGATTCTTTCAGTTAGGAGTAGGAGTTACCACCAAGCGAACCTAGGGATGTGGGCTCACCCGTTAGATAGTAATGAGATCTATAGGAGCAATCCCTAAGTTCTAGAACAACGTAGCCAGCGTAGGTATGAGATGTCACCCACTAGATAGGACTGGCATACTTAGGTGTCACCCGCTAGATAGGACTGATCCCAGGAGTCACCCATTAGATAGGATTGACTCCACAAAGTTTTCTTTACTCATGGCACGGTACTGACACTCTTCCAACTGGGGTTACAGCTAGGCCCCAACTTAGCTAAAAGGGGCATGTCGGTTAGATAAATATTTTCCACAGTCTCAGTTTCAGAATCAGTCTCAGTGAAAGAACTCAGCTCAGTAGTACAGATTCAGGACTGTTATATACAGTCAACCCTCAACATATCAGCAGATTCAGAGCTCACCCGCTAGATAGGACTGATCTCAGAGTTAGTCAATCAATCTTATTATCAGTATGTTTCAGAGATCACCCATTAGATAGGACTGATCTCAGACTAAGTCAAAATAATTTCATTATCATTAAGTTTAGAGATCACCCGCTGCGTAGGACTGATCTCAGATTTACTTAAGTACTCTCATTATCATTAGATTTAGAGGTTATCCTCTAGATATGACTGATCTCAGCCTCAGTACCCAGTTATCAATATTAAAAGATTCAGTTATTCAATATTAGTAGTAAGTTTAGATGTCAGTAAAGCAGTATCCGAGTCTCAGTATTTAGTGTCACGATGATTTCAGTTATGGTTTGTGCATTCATGCATATGTCCTTATTCAGTACTCTCATGTTATTCAGTTAAGTAATTGTTCATGCATAAGCCCTTGCATTTAGCCTTACCTCATCTTGCATACGCAGTACATTTCCATGTACTGATGCATTTTTCTATGGTATCTTACTTTACACCATAGGTTTAGAAGCACGAGATCCAAAACAGCCTTAGCAGCTCAGTTCCAATCAGCAGTAGTAGAAATAACAGTGAGTCCTCTTCATTCGAGAATGATCCTTATCTTATTATTGCATTAGACTCAGTTTATTTTCAGTAAACGGAGTTAGTTGGGGGCGTGTCCCATCAACTCCATAGATCAGATAGTCAGAGGCTTTTTAGATAGATGTATCAGTATTCAGTTTTCGATTTTGAGTATTTTAGACGTTTTGAACCTTATGGCAAGTTTTTGCCAGTATTCCGCACTTATTATATTATATTATGCAGTGCTCAGGCACGAAATCATTAGAGGGTTAGATTGTGGTCCTTCAGGATCATGAGCACCGTGTGGCATATCGGTTATAGAAAATCGAGGCGTTACAATTAGAGATCATTCTAGTAACAATTCATCATTTATCAAATTGCCGTAATATAGAAGTGAAAGACTTATATGATTAGCACTTATATCTCATTCTCTTTTGTTCGATTGATGTGAATTAAGTATATACATAATTTCTATAAGTGTCAACGTTTATCAGGTTTAAGGTATGTTAAGTTGTCGTTTTTGCAATATCTACAAATTATGCCTGAAAATTATTTAAATATATATTTTTATTTTATTTTACCATATACTTTAGAAATACAGAATTAGAGGTCATTTTAGTAACAAATATAAGTAATGATTTCCAATTTATCAAACCGGCGTAACATAGAGGTGAAAGACTTGTACCATCAAGACTTATGTCTCACTCTCTTTGGTTCGACACATATGAGTACTATATGACTGATTTTTATAATGTGTCGACATATTTAGCAGTTCTAAATTGTGATGAATTGTTGTTATTGAAATATTTCAAAAATTATCTTTATAAATTATTCAAATATAAAATTTAATTTTATTTTAACTTAATAATTAAAAATAATTAATTAGAGGTTGTTTTAGTAACAAATTTAAGTAATGATTCATAATTTATCAATTCGGCATAATATAGAGAGGAAACACTTATACGATCAACGCTTATGAGTCAATCTTATTGGTTCGACACATATGAATTATATGCATGATTTTTATAATGTGTCACTATTTACCAATTCTAAATTGTGTTGAGTTGTCGTTGTTGAAATATTTCACATATTATGTTTACAAATTATTTAAAATAAAGTTTTATTTTATTTAGATATAATAATTTTAAAATGATTAATTGGAGTTTAATTTTGTAATATATATTTTTTTGAACAAAAAATATGTGTTTTTTTTCAAATGGAAATATACGTATTTTAATTGTATAAAACTATTGATATTCTTACCCAACAATTTGCGTTGCAAAGCAAATAATTATCTTGACTTTTAAAAAAAATACAAAATTTTGTTTGGAAGAAAAGGCTATTATAGTCTTTTTGTTATTATGGCCATTAAGCATCAAAGTATTGCAACTTATTTTTATATGCATTTTGCCTCTAAGAATTTTATTTTTTAATTTAGGGTCTGCCCAACTACTAATTAATGGTTCGCTTACTTACAAATTTTTTCCCTAACCAATGCATTTACTACTATTTACTTCACCAAACCTGATTTTGTTTCATCTATTTTGCATTCATTGGTCGTCTTCCAGAAATAGAACTTAGAGAAAATCGATTAATGGTGTCGGTTACTCTAAGAATTTTTCAAGATAATAATGTCAAAGAAGCAAGATAAATAAAGATGAACAAATTCGTTTAACACGAACTACTGAATACTTTTATAAGAACAAATCAATACAACAAGGTATTGCGAATGCCTGATCAAATACAGGAAAGGTTCTGTGAGTACAATGAGAAACTGTAGGTTCGGGTCCTGATTAAAAACAACAATTTTAACACAGTTTTCACAACTGCGTATTAGTAACATAGGTAACACATCTCCTTCCCTAAAATTCGCAGCACTGATAAATTGTCTCTATCCATTGTTGATCATACGATAGCTGTTGACACCCAATTTTTCCTCTTCGTGCCTAAAATTAACGTCTTCAGGCTTCCTGATCATTAAAGGGCACAAAATATAATTTTCACATCTTTTTTACAATTGTTGACAAATTATTGATAATCATCCTTATTTTAAGATTTTTATCAATTTGTTGTCGTATTTTACTTTTCATAATTTATGAATAATCCCCCTTATATTAGGATTTCTATCAATTCATTATCGTTTTTAATATTTTACAATTATCTGCACAAGTTCACGACATGACATCACATTTTAAAATATTTTTCATATTAAATTACATTTTTTAATATTTTCAACATTCTTTGTATTTTTCATAATTACAAATTAATACCTTCATTTTGTACATTTTTTACAGTCCGCAAATGCTAAGTCGGATAAATTATTTTTACATAGTATAATAATTCAATGTCTTGTCACATTCGATAACAACCACAAAATAATGTCTTGTCACTTCTGACAATAACAACTCAATGACACTACCCTTTGGACAATAACACTATCCATTGATCAAAAGGATAAACATCTTTTGGTCAATATCCTAAGGACCAAAGGGTGTGCTATTAAGAAAAGTAGGGACAAAGTAGGGACACCCCTTTATCCATTAGATAATAAGGGGTGCCAATTTTTATTATAAATAGTGGAGGGTGGAAGACAAATGACACACACATTTTTTACCACCCACACTTATTCATCTTTTCTCCCAACACACACATTTTTTCTTTCTTTCTCAAATACATACACAAAAACACAAGAAAAAATCTTTCCTCATTTTTTATTTTCTCTCCTAAAAATACACAAAATGCATACACATATTTTTTAACTACACACATATTTTGTTCTTCTTTCTCCCCTCTCTCAAGAATAAACAAATACACACAAAATTCTTTTTCAACTTTTTCTTTTCTCTCTCAAATACACAAAAATACATATATACACACAAAAAAAATCAAATTTTTCCTCCCTATTTTGGTGAAATTCCATCATTTTTACTAGGGAATATATTGGTTATGTTATATATATATATATATATATATATATTTCCTAAGTGTTGTTGTTGCTATTCATATTTTTTTTACTTTTTATGACCGAAAGTTTGTGTCCTAGTGACTTTCTTTCCTTTATCCATTTCCATCAATCTTCGTTATATTTTTTAATAATTTTTTGTTGGTTGATATTTTTTTGTGAATAAAAGACGGATATTACGTATATAAATACGTAGTAAAAAAGTTAAATATTTCTGGCAATGACGAAATTTTTATAACACCACGACAACACAAAAGGTTTTATGATTCATATCTTGGCAAAGCGATTTAGGATGACCGATTAGTTGAGCAACCACTTCGCAACCATTGCGAGTCTAAAACATAATCCTAGCCCACGTTATAACAAAAATTTATTTTTATATGTACATCTATATGTACATGTGTGCACATTATTTCACTTACTTTAATAATTATTTGTTCATTTTATTACTTTATCAAGCACTTATACATAATTCTCGAGCTTGATGTTTGTAGTTTATTTTCATTTGTATAATTGTACATAAAGATAAAAAATGGTGAAAACTTTACTTTTTGGGTGCCGGGCGGAGATATTCTTTATTTACATAATTTCATCACTTTTAGGTAAAACTTAGGCCGTTAATATTTACATAAAATAATCAAGTTTATCAAGTAATTCACGTATTGTGTAATCTTTTCTTCTCAA
This sequence comes from Capsicum annuum, assembly GCF_002878395.1. Classification (NCBI taxonomy): domain Eukaryota; kingdom Viridiplantae; phylum Streptophyta; class Magnoliopsida; order Solanales; family Solanaceae; genus Capsicum; species Capsicum annuum. The sequence goes on from NC_061121.1 coordinate 14,650,548, forward strand.
ATAAATTTTACTTTTTCATAATTTAAATCAAATAAAAATATTACTTGTAAATACCTTTTCTTTTCGTGACACATTAAAATACATTTCTTTTCGTACCTCATAAAATTCTTTTCTTTTTCACATGTATTTATACATTTTATACATATCTTTTACATGTTTTTATTTATATAGTTAATATACATATAATTTTACATGGTTTTAAACATTTATATTTTTTTCAAAGAATTATTTTATACTTAATACACACTTTTATATTATTTTAAATATTTATACCTCCTCCATCGTTGATACGTTTAGTCTAGCCAGGTACCACATTTGTGGATCCTGAAGGGTGCCTAACTCCTTCCCTTCGGGATAATTTGAACCCTTACCTAGAGTCTCAATAGATTTCGCAGACTAAAACATTAATCATATGTATTAACAAATAAATAGGTTTCCTTATTGTCCTTTAAAAATTAGGTAGCGACTCTATACAAAATTTCAATTCTTTAGAGTTCAATAAGTCATGTTTTGTTTGACCTTGGCAAAAACAGGGCATGATAGAATGGCGACTCTGCTGGGGATTCACAATAGGTTCTGACCACAATAGGCTCAATTTTTCAATTGAGGGAGGTATTTTTAATTTTTTTTTCTTACATATGTTAGTTCTTTGATTCTTTATCTATTTACACTGTAAATTATGTATAATTGTTCATAAATTTCGTACATTATTTATACAAATTAATTTTGTTGTTTTTTCAAATTCTTTTATTCATTACTTGTTTATATACACTTTATCTGTATATTGAAAAACTGCTACACATTATTTAATCATAAATTACAATTCCATCGGGTCTTTGGCCGTACATTTCACACACTGTGGTTCATGCAGGGGGTGTCTTACACTCCCCCAAACCTTCTTTGAATTCCATAGTTTCAGAGTTGGTGCATTTAGGTTAGTGCGCCTTCTCACAATCATTCAGTCCTACTCTCAACCATTTAGGAAGATTCCTATTCTAGAAGTAAATCACGTCGTATACAAACTCATAAATAATAGGTTTGATCTACGTTTTGACCTAATTCTTGTCCTGACAAGATAAGTAAGCAACCCTGTATTAGGGTTCGGTCTCTTCACTATTTCAAAATAATTCCTTCGGTATTCATATTGGGGCAATTTTTCTGAAACAGTCCAAAGACGCTCTCCAAAAGTCTTCAAGAGCGCAAATAAATGATTCCTCAAATTCAAATCTCAATAACATCAGTGTTTAGGCTACCTACCTCCAAATCCTCACCCTATTTTGGTTCGAAAACACCTAGCTTCTTCTTTCGGACGTCGTACCATTAAATTTACGGTGTATCGATCCCCACTATCAAAGCAAGGGTTTAATATTCTTTTATTCATAACAATCCTGCCAACTACGGTGAAATAATGCCATAACTTCTTCAATGTCTGACCTTCTCAATCTCGTCGATATATTGAAGTAATTTCAAAACTCTCATCATGCTCGACGTCCATCTTCTCGATTGTCTAATCGAACCAATTTTGCTAATACAAGCAATTCCTTCTTAATCGTCTTTCACATTATTTTTTCAAAGATGACCACCAATTTTCTACATTCATATATGTTACATAGAAATTTACAAATTTGCTAGAACTACGCAGAACTGATTCTTGTTTTCACAAGATACGTAGGCAAACCTCATTTGGGTTCTGTCCCATTCTTTATTAAAATAAAATAAAATTTTGACTTGGTTGGTACCAAGAAAATTAGGAGTGTGCATGAGAAAGAATAAATTGGTATGATGGAGAGGACTAACTTCATGGTATACCATAGATTCTTTTGGGACCTCTTAGTCAAACCTGAGTAACACTCGAAAATTCTCTTTCATATATCTAAGACAAGAACAAAGCCAACCCCATTGTTTCAAGTGCATTGTGTGGTGAGCTTTACACTAGTTCATTGCATTGCATTGTTGATCCATAACTTGGCCTGAATGTTTGTTGAGGCGAAATTCTGAGTTACACTTAGTTTGGGAAAGGATGGTAGGCCTTTCTTGACTAGATTGTCCCTTCCACATCCTACCAAATGACATCAATCCCTAGTATTTCCCCCTTTGAGCCTGAAATCTTTTCTTTGGAATAACCATATTTGAGCCTATACCTTTTGAGTGCTTACATACACTATCCCTCTTTGCCCACCTCCTTGAGCGCACTAAGTATGCACAAGTTGCGAATGAAGATTCAAGATCAAAGTTTCCAAAGACAAAGGATGTATATCCCCAGAAGAACAAAAATAAAAGATGACTTCAAAGAAAGAAGGAGCAAGACCCCCAACAAAGGAAAAAAAAGAGATAACTCTGATAAAGGTGGGGAATCATCACCCTCCCCCCCCAAAAAGGAAGGAAAATATATCGAAAAGGAAAAAAACTCCAACACAAGATTCAAAAGAAGTCGAAACAAATACAAAACAAGGGGAAAAGAAGCACAATAAAGAAGATCGAGCATCAAAAGCACGGATACAGTGCAATACTCATTGAGGAATTAGTCACTTTTATCCCAGACGTCATCCTAACCGACCCCAAGCCTACATCATAAGCCAATAACAAGTCCTACAAGATCCTACTCTAAGTTTTCTCACATTAGTGGATACTTACACGAAGTTCAAGCCTATGATATCACAATTACATTCATTGAACTTCTTTCTGAGTGTGAGCGTATATCTCTAGACATCTCTAAATTCAAAAGAAAAATAATACTCAAATATGTGTGAGAACGAGACATTCTTTCTGGAGAGGGCACTTGAAACATGGGAACATGAACAGTTCAAAATCTTTCTTTGAAGCAAGACGAACAAATCTTGTGGATACTTAGGTATATCTGAGGTACCACTCGAAGCTATAGAAGTTACCCTAAAGTCAATCTCAGTTAGTTGGAAAAGAGATAGGGGGATTCTAATACACACTAATAATTATTGGTACAACTATAATCAAGACACAATTATATCTTTTCATTGTTCAAAATTTCTTACAAAGAAACACAAAGCAGTCTTCTACATTTTTCATCTTTCAACACACTTTTACAATGAAAATACAAAAAAAAAATCTTTCATTTCAAACAGTGCCTTCACATACATGCATCACACTTTACGTGCAAGAGGCCTATCTCCGAATACAAAAATTGGCCTTTCTCTTCAAGATACAGGCTTCAAACACGGTCATTTTACTTTTCAATTGGGTGTTATCAGAGCTTTTTACATTTTCATAGCCTCGCCAGTCGAGTGGCTATCACCTTTCGAAGCCTCACCAGTCGAGAAGCTTTTTACATTCTCATAACCCCGCCAGTCAAAAGGCTATTGCCTTTTAAAGCCCCGCCAGTCGAGAGGCTTTTTACATTTTCATAGCCCCGCCAGTTAGGTGGCTATTACCTTTCAAAATCCCACCAGTCGAGAGGCTTTTACATTTTCATAGCCCCACCAGTCGAGTAACTATTACCTTTCAAAGCCCCGCCAGTCGAGAGGCTTTTAAATTTTCATAGCCCCG
>NC_061121.1:14654166-14661936 GCF_002878395.1 Capsicum annuum
CAAAGCCCCGCCAGTTGAGAGGCTTTTACATTTTCATAGCCCCGCCAATCAAGTGGCTGTTATCTTTCAAAGCCCCACCAATCGAGAGACTTTTACATTTTCATAGCCCCGTCAGTCGAGTAGCTATTACCTTTCAAAGCCCCGCCAGTCGAGAGGTTTTTACATTTTCATAGCCCCGCCAGTCGAGTGGCTATTACCTTTCAAAGCCCCGCCAGCCGAGAGGCTTTTACATTTTCATAGCCCCGCCAGTCAAGTGGCTATTACCTTTCAAAGCCCCGCCAGCCGAGAGGCTTTTACATTTTTAAAGCCCCACCAGTCGAGTGGCTATTACCTTTCAAAGTCCCACCAGTTGAGAGGATTTTACATTTTCATAGCCCCGCCAGTCGAGTGGCTATTACCTTTCAAAGCCCCGCCAGTCTAGAGGCTTTTACATTTTCATAGCCCCACCAGTCGAGAGGCTTTTACATTTTCATAGCCCTGCTAGTCTAGTGGTTATTACCTTTTAACTCCCTGCCAGTCGAGAGGCTTTTACATTTTCATAGCCTCGCTAGTCGAAAGGCTATTACCTTCCAGCCGTTCTAACAATCGAGAGGCCATTACCTCATTGGTTGATGACCGTAGTCTTCATAGACAATTGAAGACGACAATCAACATCCATCTCCATAGACAATTTGAGATGTCATCAAGTCTTCGTAGACAATCGAAAACATCATTATTCATCACAGTCTTTGTAAATAATCGGAGACAACAATTAACATCCTCTATGGACAATTGGAGACGTCATGCATCAAGTCTTCATAGATATCGAAGACATCATTATTTATCACAGTCTCCGTAAACAATCGGAGACAACAATCAACACCAGCCTCCATAGACAATTGGAGGTGTCATGCATCAAGTCTTCGTATACAATCGAAAACATCATCATTCAACATCAGTCTCCATAGACAATTAGAGATGTCATGCATTATGTCTTCATAGACAATCAAAGACATCTTTCATTAATCAACATCAATCTTTGCTAACAATAGAAGACACCCACTATTCATCCTCAAGTCTCCGTAGACAATCGGAGACATCATACATCTTTTCAACAAAGGGTACAATTTAGAACAACACTTTTTTTACAAATCCCATATATCACACACTGGGGCAAATTTTGAGAACCATCTCAAAATTTCCCCATTTCCTCATTCGAACTACATTGACCTGATGCAACATTTGAGATATGTATGAGTTCGGTCATCACAACCATAATTATTCTTTCTCCCCTGCAAGTACACAATCTTAAATTCCTAGCATTCCAATATTGGGGCAATTTGAAAAGAGCATCGGGAATAGATGAACACTTTCATTTCCAAACAGTCTTCTCAATAATCATTTTACATGATCATCCGCTCCCAACAACAAGGCAAGAAACAAATTGCCTATTCTTTTGAACTACACCCGACCTGATCCTCATTAACTTGAGGTATGTGGCAACTCTAAATTAGAATTTGGTTGAATTTTTCTATAACAAAAAAAAATATTTTTTGTCTAGCAAAATTGGCTACACGTCAACGTTTTCATTTGAAGACTTCTACATCGTACTCAAATGAAAAGGGGCAACTGTTGACACCCAATTTTTGCTCTTCGTGCCTAAAATTAACGTTTTCAGGCTTCCTGATCTTTAAAGGGCACAAAATATAATTTTCACATCTCTTTTACAATTGTTGACAAATTTTTGATAATCATCCTTATTTTAGAATTTTTATTAATTTGTTGTCGTATTTTACTTTTCATAATTTATTAATAATCCCCCTTATATTAGGATTTCTAACAATTCATTATCGTTTTTAACATTTTACAATTATCTGCACATGTACACGATATGACATCACATTTTAAAAATATTTTTTGTATTAAATTATATTTTTTAATATTTTCAACATTCTTTACATTTTTCATAATTACAAATTAATACCTTCATTTTGTATATTTTTTATAGTCCGCAAATGCTAAGTCGGATAAATTATTTTTACACAGTATAATAATTCAATGTCTTGTCATATCCGACAACGACCACACAATAATGTCTTGTCACATCTGACAATGACAATTTAATGACACTACTTTTTGGACAATAACTCTATCCATTGATCCAAAGGATAAACATCCTTTGGTCAATATCCTAAGGACCAAAGGGTGTGCTATTAAGAAAAGTAGGAACACCCCTTTATCAATTGGATAATAAGGGGTGCCAATTTTCATTATAAATAGTGGAGGGTGGAAGACAAATGACACACACATTTTTTACCACCCACACTTATTCATCTTTTCTCCCAACACTCATTTTTCTTTCTTTCTCAAATATATACGCAAAAACACAAGAAAAAATCTTTCCTCATTTTTTATTCTCTCCTAAAAATACACAAAATGCATACACATATTTTTTAACCACACACACATTTTGTTCTTCTTTCTCCCCTCTCTCAAGAATAAACAAATACACACACAAAAAAAAAATTCTCCTTTTTTTTTCTTTCTCAAATACACAAAAATACACATATACACACAAAAATAAATCAAATTTTTTCTCCCTATTTTGGTGAAATTCCACCATTTTTACTAGGGATTATGTTGATCACGTTATATATATATATATATATATTTCTTAAGTGTTGTTGTTGCTATTCATATTTTCTTACTTTTTATAGCCAAAATTTTGTGTCCCAGTGACTTTCTTTCCTTTATCATTTTCCATCAATCTTCATTATATTTTTTAATAATTTTTTGTTGGTTGATATTTTTTGTGAATTTATTTTCGTATTTCTTTGTTTATGGATGCTTAATGATGGTTATTGTCACTTTTTAGTGAATGTTCACATTTTTCAATCATGTTTGAACTATTTCTATTTTATTTCATTAATTTGTTACACAATTAAGAATTTTACTCTATTTTTTGTTATTTTCAATTACTTCGTCACGGCTACATCATTTCTATTCATTAACTTTGATTTTTTTTTTATCATTTCATCATTTTAAACTTTAATAATCATTTGAATTACCATGAATGATTTTGATATGTGTTCAGTGACTTTGTTAATTTTTCAGAAATTTTTGTTGTTATTAAATAACATTAATTAATCGGCTAATGACATTATCTCTCCGTCGGATTTTTGAGGCCACCCCATTACAAAGATGGACTTTATTTTTCTCAAGTTTACTTATTCATATCAAGTATCAATAAATTGGCCAATGAAAAAATTACCATCGATTTTTTAGGCCTCCACAAATAAAAGACGGATATTACGTATATAAATATGTAGTAAAAAAAATTAAATATTTCGGGCAATGATGAAACTTTTATAACACCATGATAACACAAAAGGTTTTATGATTCGTATCTTGGCAAGGAGATTTAGGATGGCCAATTAGTTGAGAAACCACTTCATAGCCATGGCGATTCTAAAACATAATCCCAGCCCACGTTATAACAAAAATTTATTTTTATATGTACATCTATATGTACATGTGTGCAGATTATTTCACTTACTTTAATAATTATTTGTTCATTTTATTACTTTATCAAGCACTCATACATAATTCTCGAGCTTTATGTTTGTACTTTATTTTCATTTGTATAATTGTACATAAAGATAAAAAAATAGTAAAAACTTTACATTTTGGGTGCCGGGCAGAGATATTCTTTATTTACACAATTTCATCACTTTTAGGCAAAACTTAGGCCGTTAATATTTACATAAAAGAATCAAGTTAATCAGGTAATTCACGTATTGTGTAATCTTTTCTTCTCAAATAAATTTTAATTTTTCATAATTTAAATCAAATAAAAATATTACTGGTAAATACCTTTTCTTTTCATGACACATTAAAATACATTTCTTTTCCTACTTCATAAAATACTTTTCTTTTTTACATGTAATTTATACATTTTGTACATATCTTTTACATGTTTTTATTTATATAGTTAATATACATATACTTTTACATGGTTTTAAATATTTATATTTTTTTCAAAGAATTAGTTTATACTTAATACACATACACTTTTATATTATTTTAAATATTTATACCTCCTCCCTCATTGATAAGTCTCATTGATAAGTTTAGTCTAGCCGGGTACCACATTTGTGGATCCTGAAGGGTGCCTAAACCCTTTCCTTCGGGATAATTTGAACCCTTACCTAGAGTCTCAATAGATTTTCGCAGACTAAAACATTAATCATACGTATTAACAAATAAATATGTTTCCTTATTTTCCTTTAAAAATTAGGTGGCGACTTTATACAAAATTTCAATTCTTTAGAGTCCAATAAGTCATGTTTTGTTTGACCTTGGCAAAAATAGGGCATGACAGTTGTTGATGCCGGAAGCACTAACCTGAGTTCGATACACCTCACTTTGACAATGAATTATCATAATCGGTGTCGAATTTTTGGGGAAGTAGTCGTTGACGCTTAGTGGTAGCGCTAAAATCCCAAAAAAAAGTGATGAATTAAACGAATACATATACGAGGACAGTTTTAAATAACAATAAATAAATAAATATACAAGAAAGTCTTGCTCAAAGTAAGAGCGGCGTAAATTAACTCGAAACTGATGAACGGGGCATGTCTGCGCTTGAATGGGGATGAACGATGACATATTTTTCTTTTTAGAGAGTTACGAAAGAATACAGTAGTTGGTTGTGGATGAAGTGTGCACTGCGTTGTCTTTTAAAGAGGAGAGGAATGGGGAGGGTTTGTATTCCTAGAGGTGACCTATGTAGTAGGCCAGCATTTATGATCCGCAGTATTTATTGCTCATATGAAAAATAATCAAAAAAGATCGGGTCAGGGAGACGCGAGCTAAGGAGTATTAACAGGATGATTGACCATATTTGCTACTAAAGTTTTCAATACAACCATATGTTTGACAAGGGATCAACATTCTATCAAATAATATTATTAAATTAACTTGTGTCAATGGATTGCTGATTGAATACACGTTATAATGAATTGGGTCAACTCTCGGCTCTTAATTTGTCTATATTATATGAAAATTTATTAAAATCGCTCGTGACACGTGATTGTTGAATCAATGTACGTCATGAATTGGGAATACTCTAAAATTGTCAACATTATATCAATCATTGTTGAATTCACTCATGATATATTATTGTTGAATGAAGGTACGTCATGAAGCACGACAATTCTCATTTGTCATACTATCAAATGCAATCATTAAATTAACTATTGACGAGGAATTGTGGAATGAATGTACGTCATGAATTGCGTCAATTATCAATTTGTCAAAATTATATAAAAATTTAATATATTCTCTGGCGACACGTGATTATTGAATGAATGTAAGTCATGAATTGCAAAGACTCTCAACTTGTCAACGTTATGTCAAATATTGTGGAATTCACTCGTGAGAAGTGATTGTTGAATGAATATACGTCATGAAGTACGACAATTTTCAATTTGTCGTACTTATATCAAATGCTATCATTAAATTAACTCTTGACGAGGGATTGTGTAATCAGTGTATGTCATGAATTGGGAACTATCGTTACTAAATATTGCAAATCATGATTTTAATGTATTTCATTGATTTATGAATAGTTAAAATTTAAATATAACGCGTCATAATATAACCCAAAATTGAAATGTAATTTCCGAACCAAAATACTATGGCCTATTAATTTAACTTTTGTGTTGCAAACTAAAATAGTTTGATTTTTTTCAGTTGTATTGCAACTTATTTTTAGATGTTTGTTTGCGTATAATAGTTTTTTTTTTATTTAAAGTGTACCCAATCACAAATTAATGGTTCAGGAGTTACTACATTTTTTTCCTAACCAATGCATTTGCCACAATTTATTTCACAAAACACGATTTTGTTTCATCTGTTTTGCATTCATTGTTCGTCTTTTGGAAATAAACCTTACAGAAAATTGAAGCAGCAAGATAAATAAAGATGAATAAACTTGATGAACACTAACTACTGCATATATTTATAATAACAAACCAAAAAAAAAAGGTATTACTATGCATGATCAATAACGGGAAAGGTTCTGTTAGTGAAATGAGAAATTGTAGGTTCGGGTCTTGATTAAGAATAACAATTTTAACATAGTCTTTAGAACTACATTATAATAGCAACATATGTAACACATCTCCTTCCCTAAAATTCGTAGCCCTGATAAATTCTCTCCATCCCTTGCTGATCTTACGATAGTTGTTGATGTCTTAAGCAATAACATGAGCTAGATACACCTCACTTTCACAATGAAAGATCTTAACCGACATCGAGTTTGGGGGAAAGTAGTCGTTGACGCATAATGGCATCCACTACAATCCAAAAAAAAGTGATGAATGCATTAAACGAAGACACATAGAAAGAATAGATTTAAAAAACAACAAATAAATCTACCAGAAAGTCCTTATCAAAGTAGGAGCAACATAGATTAACTCAGAACAGATGATGGGGGCCTGTCTGCATGTGAACGGGGATGAAGGGCGACATTTTTTTTAGATAGTTACAGTAGTATAGATGAGGCGTGCATGTGGTGTATTTTAAAGAGGAGAGGAATGGGGAGGGTTTGTTTTGGAAGAGATGACCTCAGTAGTTGGTCAGTTGATCAGCATTTAGGGTCCGCAACACTTATTGCTCTTACAGAAAATAATCAAAAAAGAATGGATCAGGGAGAATCGAACACACGACCTAAGGAGTATTAACAGGATGATTGACCATGTATGCTACAAAAGCTTTCACGCAATCCATGCGGCATAATAATCAATCCATCAAAGAACTTGTACGTTTGACCATGGATCAGCATTATATCTAATGCAATTACAAAATTAACTCTTAACGAGGGATTGTGGAATGAATGTACGTCGACTCTCAATTTGTCAACATTATATGAAAATTTACAATATTCTCTCGCGGTACGTGATTGTTGAATGAATGTACGTGGTGAGTTGCGTTGACTATCAATTTTTCAACGTTATATCAAATGTTGTTGAATTCACTCTTTATGTCAAATCATATAGTTTGTAATAATTTACGGATTATGAATTACATTACTTTATGCAAAACCTAATAATTTATTACAAATTATATAAATAACTTATTTGCCCCTATCTCATCAAATTTATGATAATTCATGGAGTTCAACTATTACTCTTCCTATTTATTATCCCTCTTTCTTCATCACTTCCAATTATAAATTATATCGTTTTACTAGTTCTACTTTATCTATTTATTTCTAACTCCATGAATTATAATAGGAGACTTGTTTGTGCATGTGGGTCTCCTCCTATTGTGAGAATTTCATGGTCGGATGACAATTCCATACATAGATTCCTCGGCTGTATGCATTATGGTGTACATAATTTTAATATTCTATCTTCTTTTTAAATTAATGTTTTGTAACAAGTTAATTTTATAACTTTCTTTTCTGTGAATTGTAGTCTCTATTTTGAGCTACTTGCAACCTTTTTGATTGGTATGATCCAGAATTTCTATGTCAAGCTAATATTGTGATCTTGGGTTTGTTGAAGAAGATTAACAAACAACAAAAAGAGTTGAAAGGCAAAATGATGTTAAAGCTAATTTTGTGCATTAGTTTGATATGTAATGTGATGATATTCATTTACATTTTGTGTCGTTGAATTGTAAAGTGATGTTAGCATATGTAATGGTGCATTAGTTTGATAAAATGGTGTATTTTAACGGATTTAGTTATATGTCTTTGTTGATTAAAGCAATATATTTGTATGT
>NC_061121.1:14664936-14758542 GCF_002878395.1 Capsicum annuum
AATAGCTAATTAAGGGAGTAGTATTTAGCACCGAGTCGGGTATGATTCCAAGGTCTCATGCCTCAAAACTATGTGCCATCGTAGGATTGAGATTTGAGTGCCCATAGTGGGCAGAGTTGCGATCACCTTTGCTGAGGTTATACTCCCAGGCAAGAGTATGAAACCTCTCCCTAAAGTGTGGTTTCTTCCTTAGGAGGACGAGACGTTGGACTCCATGTAGCTCTCATGGTTTATGCCGGTTAAGAGAACCTCTCTTAAGATGAAATGTTTTTCCCTAAAGCTTTGAAAGATTTTTAGAATAGTTTTAAAGAATCTCCCTTCAGATAAAGTGTTTTTCTCTAATAGTTTTAAAGCTTACATACTTCAGATTCTAGAACAGAAAGAGTAACATAAAAGCTTTCAGAAAAACTAAGTGTTAAGGCTCACAAGTTTTACTTAGATTATGATTTACAGAAGAATATTAGCTACAGTTTTCAGATTTCAGATCTAGAGTGAGTCCTTTTTACACTTAGACAATATGATATAATGGGAGAATACAAGTACAACTTTTAGAACTAAATGTTATTACTCACTAGATTTATAAAGCATGATTTGCTTCTTATGATTATTATTTTCAGCATTTCAGATATTCCAACTTTCATAAGTCATTTACATTTAGTATACCTTGTTTAATAAATGATGATTATGAGATGATGTTTTACTTATGCATATCACCCCCATATACTCAGTACATCCTCAAAGTACTGATCCACATATACGTTTATGTGCTACATTATTTCATAATGTAGGTACAGGTGGTCAGTATCAGTAGCGTGAGTAGCTCGAGCATCTCTATCTACATTTAACAGTTGGTGAGTCCTCATAGTTCGTGGACTTATTCTATCCATTTAGATTCTGCAGCTTATCAGTTTATGAGATTTAGTATTCTTTTCAGACAGTTCGAGTTAGCTGGGGGTCTGTCCCAGTGACTCTCTAGTTTTAGTAGTAGAGACTTTTCAGACTGCTAGTTTTGATTCAATGTTGATGTATAAACATATTTCTCAGTTATTAGAGACAGTTTCCGCATTTTAGCATGACTTTTGTTCTATATTGCCATTATTCTAAGAGTTAGGCTCAATTGTATGCAGACAGGGTTAGCTTAAGGCTACTCGTAGTCTTGACCACTGTGTAACGTCTCAGGATCAGATTTCGAGGCGTTACAATAATATTTTTTTGAAGATAATTATATTTTTTATTTGTTGTTTATATTCTTCTATAATTATACATCGACATTCATTATTTTATAAGTTATTTACTACGACATCCAAATGTGAGTCAATTTAATTATTTTAATACACAGAGCAAAAATCAGTCAAGTCAATATTATGTCAATTTTTTAAAAGATGACAATTGAGATAATTGATTAAATACATTTTCTTTTGGTTAATAGTCACATACTATTGGTTAATAGTAATGTACTATTTAATGGTTAAAGAGCTAATTTTTCATTTTTTTTTTAGTAAAAAAATGAGGTTCTTTTTATTATAAATAAAAGAGGAGGGGGCAATTGTTGAATACACAAAAATAGAAAAATCAGATTTTTTCTTCTCTCTCAATACACACACGCATACTCCTTTCTCTTTCTTTAACTCTCACTTTCTCTCTTCTCTCTCTATCTAAACTCCATTGTCGCTGCTCTTCTCCTACGAAACTTTGCTAGAGCTCACCACACTACTAAAAAAACCTGAAAAATGACCACAAAAAACCGACCACACATTGTGGTCGAAATAAACCAACCACAAGTGCCCGATTTTTTTTTATTTTTTATTTAAAAAAGCAACCACATGTGGTCGCTTTTATATTTTAAAATTTCAAAATAATTATTTATATAATTTTTATATTAATTATTATTTATTTTACAAATAAAAATTAAAAAAATAAAATCGACCACTTGTGGTCATTTTTTTAAAAAATATAATTAAAAAATATTTTTATAAACTGACCACTTATGGTCGATTTTTAAAAAAGATTTTTAATTTATTTTTTAAAAAATCAACCACTAGTGATCGGTTTTTAATTTAAAAAATAAAAAAAAAATTATAAAAAATCAACCACTTGTGGTCGATTTTTGAACTAAAAAAATATAAAAAGTAAATAATTTTTAGTAACCAATAATTATAATATGTTATGTAATCTGTTATAAAACAAGAAAGAATAAAGAAGAAGAGTAGAGAGAATAGAGAGAGTAATTCTTATTTCTTCTCTTGAGGTATGAGAGATCTTTAGATTGTCAATACAATGAACAAAACCTTTCTATTTATAGGGAAAATCTACTCCTAGTCTGAGTAAAAGACAGATGCTTCAAATCCTAATAGATATTAAAGTAGATCTTGATAAACATTCACTATAATGTAAATAATTTTATAACACTCCCCCTTGAATGTCTAATTGGTAGATAATGTGCCTCATTAAAATCTTACTAAAAGAAACTAGTAGGAAAAAAATCTAGTGAAGGAAAAAGAGTACACATCTCTAATAATACGCATTTGGGCTGCCTCATTAAAAATCTGTAAGGGAAAAAGAGTACAGCGCATATTAACTCCCCCTAATGAGAGCATCCTTGAACCTTTGCATCCCAATCTTGTGCACCATCTTCTTAAAAGTTGCAATTGGAGAAGACTTAGTGAATAAATTAGTTACATTGTCAGTTGAAAGAATCTGTTGCATGTTATTATCATCATTCTTTTGTAGCTCATGTATGTAGAAAATCTTTGGCAAAATGTTCTTCGTTCTATCTCCATTTATGAATCCTCCCTTAAGATGTGCTATGTATGCTGAATTATCTCTGTATAAAACTATGGGTAGATTGTCATATTTCACACCACATTTTTCTCGAATGAGATGTATCATGGACCTCAACCATACACATTCTCAGCTTGCTTCATGAATATCTATTATCTCAGCATGATTCGATGAAGTGGCTATGATAGACTGCTTTGTATATCTCCAAGATATGGCAGTATCCCCACATGTGAACACATTGTATGTTTGAGATCGAGATTTATGCGAGTTAGATGAGTACCCAACATTTGCATGACTAGTAAAATTGGGACTACAATCTTTAGAATAAAATAAACTCATGTATCTTATCCCATTTCGATGTCTCCTAGTAGGAGTAGAAATATACCTTGCTAACAAATTGAGCAAAAGGCTATATTGGGTCTTGTAGTTTTTTACAAGATACATGAGTGCACCAATTGTACTATGATATGGTACTTCATAACCAATCCAAATTGGTATATTTCTCATTTCAGCAAATAATCTTATTGCTTTTGAAAACTCTCCAAGAGTTTCAATAATTTTCAAGCTATAAGCTTATAAAATATAAGGATTATCAATAAGTTTCCTAGAAACTTTTATATTTTGAATCCTTAAAGAAGTTTTCATACAAATTTTTTCAAGTGATAATATTCAACATTTTATGTGTGGCATCTTCAAGTGTCTGAACTGCAAATCAAATAAGTTTTCACTTACCAAGATGCACCCTTTCATATCACTTGATAAATGTTTCTACGTCAGCATGCTTAAATAAACGTAGAATTCAGATCCTGGTAATCTTTCACAATATTGTGCCAATATTGTATCAAAGATATTGATGATATATCATTTTGTATCGGTTCACAAGGCGACATAATATTTTGAGATCTCATCACTTCATTATTTTTAGGTACATAAACCTCTCATAAGATTTCATGAAGTGTTATGTCATAGGCTCTTCAAGCGCATATTACCTTCTTATTATGATTATTTGCTCCTAATTATATACAAGTACTATTTCATTTGGAACCGATTGGTCTATCATGCTTCATACATTCATAGACTTTGTCCTTTAGAGACATAAAATAGGAGCACTTGCAACTTAAATATGAGATGCATTCGGCATTTGACTTGAATTATCTTTTGAATGAGGATCTAATGATAATTCCTAACATACTTCTAGCTGCTTATAATCTCCCCCTTATTTTAGGAAAGCTAACATACATCCTCCATCTTTGTGTATCATGGTACATTCATTAATCGTATACTGCACATCAAAACTATTAGATGGAATAGTTGGTTCATGACCTTGAACCAATTGAGGGGGAATAAATAATCATAATTTATTGGTCTAATGCATACAAGTGTTATTGTATGCAACATATCATATTTCAAACCAACACATGAAGCTTTGTTCTCATTAGCAATGGTTTAGCTATTTATCGAAGGCATTCAATGCTAAACCATCATTATCAAGATAACTTTCTTGATTGCACGATCTGAAAATTATGTTCTTAACTTAATTTTATTGAGTAAGCAACTTTATGAATGTCAAACTGCAGGTTGACAATGAATGTGTATGTGATCATCTTATTGATGCATCTTTTCAACATATCACATGATAAGTGAACGGGCCCTTATTCACCTTTTATTCTTTTCAGATTCTGAGGGATCTAATCCCAAAATTAGTTGGTCCAACCAACTTATCATGAGAACAAGCAACATTAAAGTTCATGAAGAATTTTCTAATTCTTCAATATATGTTCAATACTCAGTATGCACATCTTCAGGATATCACAATCGTTCATGTCAACTTATGAACTTTTAATCTAGTAAACTACAAGTTTACCATGATATGTGTTTTTGTTTTAGTAAATTTCAGATTTACTATTATATGAATAAATTTCAGTTTTGCTACTTCAGAAGTAGATTTTAAAATTATTCAACCTCTTTCAGAGGTTAGTTTTGATACAATCACAATCAAGTGCACGTTTGCATTAATAAGTTTCTCATTCCCCAGGAATTGAATATAATCGTGCCTTAAGCCTATCAAATTATGATAGCTTATAACCTCTTTCAAGATTTTCCTACTTCAGAAGCAAATCGAGGCATACATATGATGCAGAGAATTCTTCTCTAGTATATCTTATAATCATATAAGCGTGTGAAAATATCGTCACTTTTGATGATCATTATCATATTGTCCCTCCACGCGTATATTCGTGCATTTAATCACTTGCCTTCTTTCAGACATATTATGCACTGCTACCAAATACATCTTTAGAATGAAGTAAGTTGTCATATTTCAGACTTATCATATATTTCTACCACATTCACTTCATGGAATGGAGCATATTCAATGGGTCAAATTTCATGACTTTTCATTAAACACCCATTATTTTGCCTTAGCCATCATAATATCATCAATATAGTGCATTGAGATCCAATCTCAACGTCTTATTCATATAAAGGTGTCTTAGGCATAAATTGATGGGACTTGAACCCAACATATTATCATCCCTCTTGATAATATTGTTATTGAGGAATAAATTTAAAACATAAATGGTTCCAGAGCAATTATTTTTCCTCAAATCCAACAATAATTATTTTATTAGTTGCAAAAGACAGATAATATAAGGAATTACTAACCTTGAAATTATTTTAAATTTATAACACTTCTTAAGGTAATACACCTCCATTTGAAAATCTTGTCTATTAATATCAAAATTAATATATATATTCTACAAATTTTTTAGCTACTATATCCCACGTGATCTTGAACCAGTATATCATATTATTGGAATAAAAACATATTCCAATTCAATGTCATGAAATTAATTAGAGGTGTAGAAGAAACTAACTCACAGTATTAGGGATGGCTTTTTTTTTTCCTTTTTCATGTCATCAATCTTGAATTTGGTTGTGGTCAATTTCCTCGGTCATAGATTAACTCCAGCTGTGCCACTTATGTCTGTCCTCTTACCTTTCAACCACAAAGTTCTCAAACCAAACTCTGTAACATACACCAACGTGTACCATATCACTTTCAAGAACTTTGTCAACAAGCTCCATATCTTACGATTGTTTGATGAACTTGAAATTGAACTCAAAGCTTAGCCTTTAAATTTGAGATGCCAGAGTCTCGTGCTGATAACGTGCTATAAAACAAGAAAGAATAAAGAAGAAGAGTAGAGAGAATAGAGAGAGTAATTCTTATTTCTTCTCTTGAGGTATGAGAGATCATCAGATTGTCAATACAATGAACAAAACCTCTCTATTTATAGGGAAAATTTACTCTTAGTCTGAGTAAAAGACAGATGCTTCAAATCCTAATAGATATCAAAGTAGATCTTGATAGACATTCACTATAATGTAAATACATTTATAACATAATCAAATATATATTATTTTCATTAAAAATAATTATATATATAGTCTAATATATATATGATTTTTTAAAATTACACTAATCACACGCAGTCGATAACCAGTATAATAATAATAAATATCAATCATTCTTAACTTTTGTGAAAAAATTACACTAAAAAATATATCAAACAAAATAAATAAATTACGTTAAACATAATCTTTATCTTTTACTTATATTTCAACATATAAAATAAATGTTTTCCTTTGTATATACTTTAAATGACGTTAAACATTCATAATCTTTGTATAATGAATATGTGTGTATATATATATATCATACCGTTTAGATAATAATATTATGTTACTATTCCAGTCATAATAATGTAATATATAACCGATAATTCATCAGAATATAATGAACGTGGTCTATTATAAGGTAATATACTTGTGGATGTGATATATATAGTACGCAATCAAGAGTTCATATATATATAAGTATATATATATATGTGTGTGTGTGTGTGTGTAGTGATCGATTGATGAACGATGTAGTCAAAACCTAATATTATATTAAGCTAATCAAATATAATTAATCGATCACTCATCTGAGTATGTATAAGAAACACATCGCATTATATTATTGGATAATATACTTGTGTACGTATGTGATATATATAGTACGTATTTAGAACTTGATATATTCGATAGTGTGTATATTTGTGTGTATGTATTGGTATATATATAGCATATACATATTATACATTGAAGGTATATATATTAGTGATATACGATAATGTAATCGATAATTCATCTGAGTATTTATGAAATACATTGTATATTATTATGGGGTAATAAATTATGTATGTGATGTTTATAGTACATATTTGAAAGCTGATAGACAATTGAATATATGTATATATACATATATATCGTGTAGTTACGTATGTAGTAATCGAAAGCTAGATAACTGAATCTATATATGAAAATAGTTTGAATGATACGTTGATATATATCATACTATTGAGGAAATAGATATACTATTTTCGGTCAATGTAGACTCGCGTATATTGTTGAAGTTGTAATTACATAAAACTAGTATTACGAGGTATAAATAGGGGGAGGAAGGAAGTAGGGGAGGGAGACAGAAAATTGAATCCTGAAACTAGCATGCATATACTTACCATTTGCTTTGAATTTTGAATTTTGAACGACCGCTAAATTTTGATGGTGAATTTGAGTTCTTTGGCTTAAAATTTTTGTATCTGAGTATATGTGAACTACTTTGTATATTATTATAGGGTAGTGAAATCGTGTATGTGATGTTTATAGTATGTATTTGAAAGTTGAAAGACAATTGAATATATGTATATATACGTATATCTCGTGTAGTGACATATGCAGTAATCGAAAGCTTGATAACTGAATCTATATATAAAAATACTTTGAATAATACATTGATATCATACAATTGAGGAAATATATATATTATTTAGTGTCAATGTAGATACGCGTATATTGTTGAAGTTGTAATAACGTAAGCCATGTAATCAATAATTTATTTGATTAATATGTTGTATTACGAGGTATATATCTCTCTCTATATATATAATATTGTAATTAAATGCTAATTAACCAAAAGTTTATCGTAATTTCAAAATTAATTGATATGAGGTCAGTTTTAAAGAAAATAATGAAAAAAAAATTCTAAAATAACTCCTACCCGACCCCACCTCCACATGATCCGACCCGACCTAAACACACACAAAAATTGACCTAAACAAACACAAAACTCCTAATTGAACACCCACATACACAAATCGACCTACACACATAAATCAACCTACCCGACCTAAACACACCCAAAATACTTTTCCAAATCCTTCTTCAGCGACTGCTCCGGCTATACTCCGGTGACTACAGCTCAGGTATGAGGTTCTTTTGAAGTTTTTTTTAGCTCACTTGTAGCTTTAATTTTGTTTTATTTTGTGAAATTTGTGCTTTTTGAGGTTGATTTATAAGCGTACTGCAATACTGAAGATTAGGTTAGTTTGAACTAGTTTTTGTAAGCTCGTTTGTAGCTCGAAGTTGGAATCTTTAATTGTTATTTTTTAAGATCCATAAGAACTCTACTTCTATAGAGAGACATGTATAAAATCTACAGTATAGATGTTCTTTGGGTTGCATTCTGACTAAAGTTGAAATCTCTAGTTGTGGTTTGTTGAGATTCTTGATTTACATTTATGGTTTAGCACTTTAGCTTGTTGTTTTTTGATATGAGTTTTGTTAAATCACTCAAAGTTGAAATATTTTGTCATGATTTTTGAGGCTCTTGATTATTTTTTTTTGTTAGATTGAAGTTATTATTGGTTGAAATTTCTCGAAGTTGGAAACTTTAGCTGTGAACCTTTGAGATTTGATTTGCTTTTAAGGTTGGTAGGTTGTATTTGATATTAGTTGTAGTTATTCATGGAATAAATCTATTAAAGTTGGAATCTTTAGTTGTGATTTTTTTCAGATTCTTGATTTCCTTTTGTGATTTTGCTTGTTGTTGTTTATATGGGTTTAGTTGGATTGAAGGTGTTATCGGCTGAAAATTATTCGTCTGCTTGGATACTGTTTATAAATATATATTTTTTGAATGACAGGTTGAAAATTATTCTTCTGCTCCTAATTTAGTATCTTTGCGGTACTAGCACTTCTGAATCTAAATTCGGTGACCGCTTATCTCTTTCACTTTAATTTAGGCAAAGAAAAGGCAATTTGATTTCTCTATATTTTCTTATAATAAAGTCTTGTTATTGTTCATATTGAAGTCTAGTGAAGCCATGTGTGGCCTTGTTCGATTCACTAGCATTGTTGTTATCTTCTTATTATTGTTCATATTGAAGTCTAGTAAAGCCGTGTGTGGCCTTGTTCGATTCACTAGCATTGTTGTTGACATCTTGTTGGTCTTGTTGTTGCTTGTTTCTTGTATTGTGAACATTATCTTGTATCATTTGGTATGAAAGCTCAAGGCTTGGTTTTGAATGTGCAGGGACTTTAATGGTGATTTGGTAGGTTGAAAATGAAAAAGTGTAGGAACTTTAAAGGTGGTTTTTTGTTTTGAATGTGGTTATGTTTGGTGACTTGGTAGGTTGAAAATGATTAAGTGTAGGGACTTTTTAGTTTTTTTTTGTTTTGAATATGGTTATACTTGGTTACTTGGTAGGTTGAAAATGATTAAGTGTAGGGACTTTAAAGGTGACTTGGGAGGTTGAAAGTGGTTATGTTTGGTGACTTGATAGGTTGAAAATGATTAAGTGTGATTAAGTGTAGGGACTTTAAAGGTGACTTGGTAGGTTGAAAGTTTTTATGCTTGGTGACTTGGTAGGTTGAAAATGATTAAGTGTAGGGACTTTAAAGATTTTTTTTTTTTTGTTTTGAATGTGGTTATGCTTGGTTACTTGGTAGGTTGAAAATAATTAAGTGTAGAGACTTTAAAGGTGACTTGGTAGGTTGAAAGTGGTTATGCGTGGTTACTTGGTAGATTGAAAAAGATTAAGTGTAGGGACTTTAAAGGTATTTTTTTATTTTGAATGTGGGTATGCTTGGTTACTTGGTAGGTTGATAGTGGTTATGCTTAGGGAGTTTAAAGGTGACTTGGTAGGTTGAAAGTGGTTATGCTTGGTAACTTGGTAGGTTGAAAATGATTAAGTTTAGGGACTTTAAAGGTGGTTTTTTGTTTTGAATGTGGTTGTGCTTGGTGACTTGGAAGGTTGAAAATGATTAAGTGTAGGGACTTTAAAGGTGAATATTTTGTTTTGAAAGTGGTTATGCTTGGTGACTTGGTAGGTTGAAAATGATTAAGTATAGGGACTTTTAAGGTATTTTTTTGATTTGATAGTAATTATGCTTGGTGACTTGGTAGGTTGAAAATGATTAAGTGTATGGACTTTTAAGGTGTTTTTTTTTGTTTTGATAGTTGTTATGCTTGGTGACTTAGTAGGTTGAAAATGATTAAGTGTAGGGACTTTTAAGGTGTAATTTTGCTTTGAAAGTTGTTATGCTTGGTGACTTGGTAGGTTGAAAATGATTAAGTGTAGGGACTTTAAAGGTGTTTTTTTATTTTGCATGTGGTTATGCTTGGTTACTTGGTAGGTTAAAAATAATTAAGTGTAGGGACTTTAAAGGTGAGTTGGTAGGTTGAAAGTGGTTATGCTTGGTTACTTGGTAGGTTGAAAAAGATTAAGTGTAGGGACTTTAAAGGTGTTTTTTTGTTTTGAGTATGGTTATGCTTAGTTACTTGGTAGGTTGAAAATGATTAAGTGTAGGGACTTTTAAGTTGTTTTTTGTTTTGAAAGTGGTTATGCTTGGTGACTTGGTAGGTTGAAAATGATTAAATGTAGGGACTTTAAAGATGTTTTTTTGTTTTGAATGTGGTTATGATTGGTGACTTGGTAGGTTAAAAATGATTAAGTGTAGGGACTTTAAAGGTGAATTTTTTGTTTTGAAAGTGGTTATTCTTGGTGACTTGGTAGGTTAAAAATGATTAAGTGTAGAGACTTTAAAGGTGCTTTTTTGTTTTGAATGTGGTTATGCTTGGTGACTTGGTAGGTTTAAAATGATTAAGTGTAGGGACAGTTGAATATGATTGATATCATAGATGGAACCTGATTAAAGCTAGATATATCAGCGGAACAATGATAATAGAATGGGAATTAGGGAGGAATTTGTTGAAGGTGTCAGATGATTTGTTGAACATGCTAAGACACTTGATGTTTGGTCACATTTTCGGGCTATTCATTGTCTTGTCTTAGATGTGATGGTATAAATCTTTCAAAAGAAAAAGTTGTGAAGGAACATCTTTATAGAAAGGGGTTTCACGAGGAGTTTTAAGATTGCATGCTATTGGTGGTGATATTGGGCAAAATAACTTTGTTATTAGAGAAAGTAATAGGTCTGCAGGGCATAATGAATATCAAGATACTAGGATGACAGAAATGGTGCATGATGCTTTTGGGATGCAACACGAGGGAGACTTTAGAGAAAATGTCAAAGATGTTCCTAAAAGCAAAACGGGCAAATTCTATGAACAATTGCATGTTGCTAGTCATCCTTTGTTTGACGGGTGTTCGCACTCTCTTTTGTCTGTTACTGTTAGAATATTAAGTATTAAATCTGACTGGAATATTGCTGAAGAAGGAATGGACTCAATGATAGGCCTTATTAAAGAGTTAGTTGACCCCGGCTTAGAGGTTTCTGATTCTTTCTATAAGGCAAAAAGATTGGTGTCAAGTTAGGCCTCTTCTTGGTTAGAATTGATTGTTGTGAAAATGGATGCATGTTATACTTTAAGAAAGATGCTAACCTAGAGTCTTGTAAGTTTTGTCATCACCCTCGATATAAGCGTGGTTTTAGTGGAAATCAAATTACTATTAAGACGATGCATTATTTAACTTTAATACCAAGGTTGTAGAGGTTGTATACTTCAAATAGCTCAGCTCCTCATATGAGATGGCACAGTGAAAATAGAAGGCCTACTAGTGTTATGTGTCATCCATCTGATGGAGAGGCTTAGAAGCATTTTGATGCAACTTATCCAGATTTTGCAGCTGAGCCACAAAATACTCGTTTGGGATTATGTACGAATGGCTTCTCTCCTTTTTTAGTTGGTGTTGTGCCATATTCATGTTGGTCTGTATTTACCACCCCGTATAATTTTTCTCCTGAAATGTTGATGACTAGTCCCTATATATTTCTGAATTGTATTTTTCCTGGCCCGCGTAATCCAAAAAGCAGAGTAGATGTCTACTTGCAACCTTTGATCGATGAACTTCAAATTTTATGGCATGAGGGGGTTAAAACTTGGGACATCTCACTTAAACAGAATTTCAATCTGCGTGCATATCTAATGTGGATTGTTAATGATTTTTCTACTTATGGAATGTTGTCTGGGTGGATGACAGCTAGAAAGCTAGCTTGTCCATATTGCATGGAAAAAATAAAATCTTTCACATTGAGACATGGCAGAAAAAATTCATGGTTTGATTGTTATCGTTGTTTCTTGCCACCTGATCATGAATTTAGGAGACTCAAGAATGCATTCAAAAGGAATAAAAGGGAACATGATAGTCCACCTCCAAGGCTATCTGGTGATGACATCTGGGAGATAGTTCAGGATTTGCCTAAAGCCAGCGAGGAACCATTGTACAGGCTTGATGGATATGGCGTTTCGCATAGCTGGGGCCAAATAATTTACTTTGAAATAATGTTGATGTCATGCATAATGAGAAGAACTATTTTGAAAACTTTTTCAACACAGTTATGGATGTCACCGACAAAATAAAGGATAATCCTAAGGCCAAACTTAACTTATCAGAATATTGCAAACACAGAGAATTACACTTACAGGAGGGGCCCAATGGTAATATTCTTAAGCCCAAGGCTAGTTTTACATTCAAGTTGGACCAAAAGCATTAAATATGTGAGTGGGTCTAAAGTTTGAAGGTGCCCGATGGATATGCCTTAAATTTTGGAAAGAGGGTTGATATGGCACAAGTAATCTTGCATGAAATGAAAAGCCATGATTGTCATGCTTTCATGGAACAATTACTTTCAATTGCTTTTATTGGTTTACCTGAAAAAATATGGAAACCAATAGCAGATATCAGTTTGTTCTTCAAGGACTTATGTGCCACCACATTAAAATAAGAAAATATGGCGCGAATGGAAAGTAATATTGTTGTTATCACAATAAGCTGGAGAAGATTTTTTTGCCAGCGTTCTTCGATGTGATGGAACATCTTCCCATTCACCTTGTGTACGAAGATCAGCTAGGCGGTCCAGTTCAAACTAGGTGGATGTATCCATTCGAATGGTAAGTAATTGCAACATATTTAAATTCGTACTTATCTTTTTTAATATAGTAAACATCTAATCTTAAGATTGTGCAGGGTAATTAGAAAATTGAAAAAGGGTCCCAACAATAAATATAGGATGGAAGGCACTATAGTTACGACATATCTTGCAAGAGAAACATCTCAATTTTATCCATACTACTTTCATGATGAAGTTGCTTGTTCAAGATACCGACTGAATCACCATCAAGACGATATGAATGAGCCTTATTTGCAACCAATATCAATTTTCAATCAATATAGTTGTAAGGCTAAAAAGACCATACATCGCAGGATCACTCCCACGGATCATAAATCAACAACTTTGTATGTCTTGTTGAATTGCTCGAAAGTTGAGCCCTTTCTAAAGTAAGTAGATTAAACTTTTAACATATCTTATTTGTTTACTCATTCCCTTAAAGAAGATAATTGTGTTTCGCATGTTGGATCTTCAGTTCATTTAAGACTCAATTTCACAAAAATCAAGTATATGCATTCTTTGTAACATGGTTTACATATGAGGTTCGTAAGTGTATTAATATTTCTACAAATTTTAAACATTTACACATTCCTCAACTAACATATATAATATATATATATATATATATATATGTATAATTTTTGTAGGTACACCAGTCACCAAATGCAGCCGCATACGATCAGCTCTTGAGAGATATTTCTTTAGATCAAGTTGAAGCTCATGCAATGTCCCACTACACAGTAAGTGGGTTTAAATTTTCCACCGAACAATACTCCAGAACAAGGAAAACAAACAATAGTGGTGTTTGGGTTAAGGGTGATAATGATGATGATTACTTTGGCATCATACACCAGATCTTAGAATTGGAGTATGTTGGTTTCCTAATCAAAAAACTGTCCTCTTTCGATGTAAGTGGTTTGATCCAAGCACAAAAGGCACAAGAGTACATAAGGAGCATAATATCATTGAAGTGAAGCACAGTAGGTCGTATCCTGTTTACTATCCATTTGTTCTAGTATAAAATTCTAAACAAGTGTATTATGATCCTTATCCGTTGCACAGTAATAAGTCTGATTGGTGGGATGTAATCAAAACAAAGCCTATAGGACGGGTGGAAGTTCAGAATGTCCTGGAGACTGCGTATCAAAATGAAATGCAAATTGATCACCAACTAGTGGACGTTGACTTAGTTGATAGTTTGAATCACCCAAAAAATATATTTGAAGAAGTTAATATTGTGGAAGAAGAAGCTGAAAGGGTAGGAGATGAGGAAACTTCCGAAGAGGCTGAATGGTTTAGTAGAGAATCTTCAGAAGAGGAGGATTAGTTATGCAGGTTGTATTTATTATGTATTGATCTCTTTATGCTTTGTACTATATATTTACCTTTATGTTTCTTATTTAAGATGGATATGTAATATACTGTTTAAGATTGTTGTTTTCACTTTTCCATAATTTATATATTAATAAAAATATTCTTGTCTATCTCATGTTGTTGGAGTGATTTGAAATGTGAATTAGTAACTTGAAATTAGTTACTTGGAATGTTTTCTTATATATTCATTTTGTAGGAACTAACTACTTGTTAGCTTTACATGATTTAGATGTTAGGTAGAGGTGACAAAGGTAAGGGAGAAGTTGATCCTACGAAAACAACAAAGAAAAAACAACCTCCACCTTATAGACGACCGACAGGTATTCATATATCTGAGGGTTGGTTTGCTGATGTGACAGCACGACCCTCATATTCTAGGTCATCTCAGTATTCGATTCCTGTTCCTACACATGTGGGGACACTACATGAGTCTACACCGACTCATTCTTCTCCTATCACTGTGCCACCATCACCACAGTGCTATCGGACTACCACTGGCACATCCAGACATCTACCATCGTAAGTACCCTTCTGTAGCAGTCACCCAGGTTCGCACAATGATTGTGCTAGATCTATTGGGTTGTCAGATTTTCATCTTGGCGGCACTCCATCCAGTGCTATATATCCGCCCACGGCAGTTCATCCACCATCCCTTTCTCCACGGCTCGGAGACAGTGATGATTTTGGGAGGCGTTATCTTATTTCATATGGGATAGGGTAAGATTTCTAAATATAATAACATTATTCATTTTTTTATTACTATATTATTATGCTCTGTGAAATTATTGTTTGATCTTGTGTTGTAAGTTTAGTGCGGATGCTGGAGTTGGACAAATTGCGGGAAAATGTATTTGTCAAAACTTCAATGGCTACTGGACCAGTTGACAAAAGGTTCCAAAAATTGATAGGGAAAGAATGTTTCAAGAATTTTATGTAAGGATTTAACTTATCGACTACTTAGCACATTGTTAGGAAAAAAGATTGAATATTATATTTTTATTTTTGTTGTAGAAATTTTACTAGTGGAATGATGCAAATGCATGTCTTATAAAGAGAAACTTTTTCAGAAGATGTAGATCCAGATATAACGGTCTGTTGGATTATGCCTGAACCAAATTGGTACGACCTGACTGGATAAGTGAATCCTTATGGCAACAGTATATTCTCTATTGGAATAGTGAAGACTACCAATTGTTGAGGGACAAAGGAAAGAAAGCCCAAGCATCATTCAAGGGTGGGTCCCTACATACTGTGGGTGCAAAAAGTGTAATTGTCGTGGAGGAAAAAATGGTATGTAACTTTTATAGTTTTAATTATTTGTTTCTATTTAAATTTTTAATTATTTGAAGTTTGATAATATTTTCATATACAGGAAAAAGAAAAAGGTAGGAAGATACCACACGATGAGCTATTAGAGGAGACACATCTAAAAAGAAAAAGAACCCGACTGATGAAGATGTCTAAGTTGAACCTCATGCAAAAGCTGCCCATGTAAGAATCAAATTTTTAATTTATGAATCTTTTTCTCAAAGTTGATATTATTCAAGTATAAGTACTTTAATATTTTTTGACTTTTAATTTTAACTTTACTTTGAATATAGGACAAATATATGCAGCTCGTTAGTGAGTATCGTAGTGCTCAGCCTTCTGAAAGTTAGGGTGACCCACTACCCCACCATGTAGAGGAGGAGTTATGCGGAAAAGTTGTGGGTCCAGCAGTTAGAGGCCATTACTACAAATACCACAGAAATTTTTTTGGCAAGAATGTTAGGTGTTCATCTGGCCCTACATACTATAACTCTTCAGTTGATAGAGAAACCGTTAAAACACTACAAAATAGGTTTCTAAACTCACTGAAGAGCTTGTTGCAGAGAGAGAGGGGGCGCAGAAGAGGGAGGATGATACACATCATAACTCAGGATGCTGCAACAGTAGTTCAGCTCTTTCATTTAGTCTGCAGGGGTTATTCCTCCATGTGCTGGTGATGCAGTTTAGGCCGAAAAAGGTCTAGGCCCACTGGATAATATCAGCTCAGATGAGTATGTGGAAGACGAGGACGAAGATGATGAGTTTTAGTTTTTTGACTTTTGTATGTGTTTTACTTTGGATTTGGATATTTTGTTGTACTTTTTACACTTTTGTATGTATTGTTGTAGTTGTTACACTTTTACACTTTTGTTGGACATTTTGTATGTGTTGTAGTGACATTTTGTATGTTGAGTGGGAATACATTTGGTTTCTTGTTTTTGTTGTTGTATTGTATTGTTTCATTTACTGCTTTTTATTTTTATTTTTAAATTTCCAGAAAAACCGACCACAAGTGGTCGGTTTTAATAATATTAATTAATTAATTTTAAAATAAAACCGACCACTTGTGGTCAGTTTTAGCAAAATTAATTAATCTTTTTAAAAAAAACGACCACTTGTGGTCGGTTTATTTTGAAATTTTTTATTCTTAAAATTATTTTTTCCTGTTTTAATAAAAAAATAATGACTTTTAAAAATATATATATATTTTTAAAGAAACCGAACACACGTGGTCAGTTTTAAAAAGCTACCACTTATTTACCAACCACGCACTTTGGTCAGTTTTGTGGTCGGAAATTAAGGAAAACCATTTTCTTTAGTAGTGCCACCAAAATGCCCCTTCTCCCTCTTCTTTTTGCCGCTGCCTAGCCGAAATTAATCACCGGCAGGCAAGCTCCATTTCCTATCACACACAACCAGCAGATTCGGCCACCACAACCACACTACCACAATGTCCAGCCTTCCCCATCTCGTTGCCGCCGTCGGGTTTGACCGTCGAACGGCCGGCAAGTTTCAGACAAACACACCAACAGCACCCCCTCTCCCTTTCTCTTTCATTTTCTCTGATCTTTTCTTTGATGTATTGGCCAGATAAGGCTAGATCTGGACTGACTATTAATACTCCGGCGTTGCTCTGGCAAAGGCCGTGGAAGCAACACCACTTTCTTCACTAGTTTATGTTGTTGTCTCCATTGAATGGGGTTTTTGATTTTTGTATGTTGTTATATTATTGTGGAAATCTGGTTGTAGCCTATATTTTTGATAATGTCTTGGCTATTTGGGTTTATTCCCGGTGAATTTCCTTTCCTTTCAGAGACAATATGTTGGTTTTTGCATTGTGTTGTTTTGTTGATTCACCGTTGTTATTGGTATACTGTTTAATTGCTTACACCCGCTTATTATCCCTTCATTTTTCTACTGGTCACTATTGTTTTATGTTTTTAAGCAGCTAGAGTTGATGCGATTCTATTTGGACTTTTGACGTCCTATTTTGTGATTATTTTGAGAAATTTTGTATTTACTGCTTTTGCTTTGAAAATGAACAAGATTCTGTACGAATTGGCCAATGAAATTATCTCTTCGTCTAGATATTTGAGGTCACCCCATTACAAAAGACGGACTTTATTTTATCAAAGTTAGTATTTTATATTAAGGGCCGACACATGGCCGATGAAGAAATCTTTTGTCGATTTTCGAGGCCTTCACAAATAAAAGACGGATATTACGTATATAAATAAATTTGGGCGATGACAAAATTTTTATAACAATGCAAAAAGTTTTATGATTCGTATCTTGGCAAGACAATTTAGGACGGCTAATAAATCATCAACCACTTCGTAGCCATGCCGTATTTAAAATTTAATTTGAGCCCATCTTTTAACAAAAATTATATATTTTTATACATATATGCACATATAGGTTCTCAATTTATTTTGATAATTCTTTATTTGTTACTAATATTTTATTAACAAGTGTTTATACAGGTTATTGGGAATACTCATCGGAAATAGCATTCAAAGAAGACTTTAAGTTTTATGATTGAATTTTTATACTTTTACACTTGTACGAATATTAAATTATAGTGAAATCTTTATTTTTGGGATGTTGGGAAGGATATTATTTATTTACGCAATTTTCATCACGCGTTAGGAAAATTTAGGCCATCAATTTTTACACTAAAAACATTACGTAATCTTTTCCTTTGAACAAATTTTTCTTTATTTAATCTTTTCATTTTTTCATACATATCTCATGTATTTTTGTTTATTTTTATACACATATTTTTACGATAACAAATTCAATTTACACATTCTTTACATATAAATTGTGTATAGTGTTTTAATACGCATTTTTGTATTTGTACTTACAAACATTAATTTTTCCTCTTTCTTTTAATAACCCCAAGTCTGGTCAGAAACTGCATTTGTGGATTCTAAAGGGTGTCTAATACCTTTCCTTCAGAGTAATTTGAACCCTTACCTAGGATCTAATTTGGTTCGTAGATTAGAACACAAGTCATACATGTTAATAATTAAATATGTTTCTTATTTTTCCTCAAAACTTTGGTGGCAACTCTGAAAATTTTATTCTTTTTAGAACCCATAACGTCGTGCTCGTTTTGACCTAAGGTAAAAATAGGGTATGACAAACATTATATGAAATAACTTTATTAAATTGACTAGTAACAAGGGATTGTTAAATGAATGAATGTTATAATGAATTGGGTCGATTCTCAATTTGTCGATATTATATGAAATAACTTTATCAAATTGACTCGCAACAACGGATTGTTGAATTAATGTACGTAATAATGAATTGCGTTAATTCTTAATTTATCGACATTATATGAAATAACATTATTAAATTGACTAGCAACAAGGGATTGTTGAATGAATATACGTAATAATGAATTGCATCAATTCTCAATTTGTCGAGATTATATGAAATAACTTTATTAAATTAACTCACAACAACAGATTGTCGAATGAATGTACATAATAATGAATTGTGTCAATTCTCACTTTGTCGATATTATATGAAATAACTTTATTAAATTAACTCATGACAATGAATTGTTGAATTAATGTACGTAATAATGAATTGCGTCAATTCTCAATTGCCAACAATATATGAAATAACTTTATTAAATTCACTAGTAACAAGGGATTTTTGAATGAATGTACGTAATAATGAATTGCGTCGATTCCTAATTTGTCGACATTATATGAAATAACTTTATTAAATTGACTCGCAACAATGGATTGTCTAATGAATGTATGTAATAATGAATTGCGTCGATTCTCAATTTATCGACATTATATGAAATAACTTTATAAAATTAACCCACCAAAATGGATTGTCGAATGAAGGATGTAATAATGAATTGCGTCAATTCTCAATTTGTCCACATTATATGCAATAACTTAATTAAATTAACTCGTGACAATGGATTGTCGAATGAATGTACGTAATAATGAATTGCATCGATTCTCAATTTGTCGACATTATATGAAATAACTTTATTAAATTGAATAGCAACAACGGATTGTTGAATTAATGTACATAATAATGAATTGCGCCGATTCTCAATTTGTTGACATTATATGAAATAACTTTATTAAATTGAATAGCAACAACGAATTGTTGAATGAATGGACGTAATAATGAATTGCGTCGATTCTCTATTTGTCCACAGCATATGCAATAACTTTATTAAATTGACTCGTGACAATGAATTGTCGAATGAATGTACATAATAATGAACTGCGTCGATTCTCAATTTGTCGACATTATATGAAATAACTTCATAAAATTAACTCGTCACAATGGATTGTCCAATGAATAGACGTAATAATGAATTGCATCGATTCTAAATGTTTCTACATTATATTCAATAACTTTATTAAATTAACTCATGATAGTGGATTATCGAATTAATGTACGTAATAATGAATTGCGTCGATTCTCAATTTGTCAAAATTATATGAAATAACTTTATAAAATTAACTTGCCACAATGGATTGTCAAATGAATGGACGTAATAATGAATTGTGTCGATTCTCAATTTGTCCACATTATATTAAATAACTTCATTAAATTAACTTGTGACAATGGATTGTCGAATGAATGTACGTAATAATGAATTGCGTCGATTCTCAATTTGTCGACAGTATATGAAATAAATTTATTAAATTGAATAGCAACAACGGATTGTTGAATTAATGTACATAATAATGAATTGCGTCGATTCTCAATTTGTCGATACTATATGAAATAACTTTATTAAATTGAATAGAAACAACGAATTGTTGTATGAATGGACTTAATAATAAATTGCGTCGATTCTCAATTTGTCCACATTATATGCAATAACTTTACTAAATTAAATCATGACAATGGATTGTTGAATGAATGTACGTAATAATGAATTGCGTTGATTCTCAATGTCGATATTATATGAAATAACTTTATTAAATTTACTCGTAACAACGGATTGTTGAATGAATGGATGTAACAATGAATTGCGTTGATTCTCAGTTTGTCAACATTATATGCAATAACTTCATTAAATTAAATTGTGACAATGGATTTGTCGAATGAATGTACGTAATAATGAACTGCGTCGATTCTCAATTTGTCGACATTATATGAAATAACTTTATAAAATTAACTGGTAACAATATGAGAGTTGCAATAGGATTTAAAATCGATTTGTAAAGAAAAGGAAATGGTAAGGTAATCGAACTGGAATCCATAATTCTAACACTTTTGTAGTGACCGTTGTTAATCTCCAATCTGTGTTTGTGTCATGCACAGTCGACTAAAGCGATGAACTATAATTGTATCCATATGTAGGTAGGCTAGGCAAGGCTATGGTAAAGAGGGTCAAATCGTTCACACTATTACATGCATCACTCTACATGCATTTACTGAGAGCAATCAAATCGGATAATGGGCAATCAGTCAGTGATTGTCCTTTTTTGGAGGTAAATTTTTCAACTTTTTAAAACCTACTAAAATGTCAAATGAAATAAAACCAACTTGAAAATATAAGTTTGTTAAAACTCGATTTAGAAAATATTTATGAAAGGTATAGCTGAACATTTTAATTCTGTTATTATTGAACGTTCTTAAAAATGAATATCGAAAAATCACATAATCTTAGACTGGGCGAAGTATTGGGTGGTTTAAGACTTGTGATCTAACAATGGTGTGAGATATGGCATGCTTCACTCAATATTCATATCAAATTAATGATCTTGTATAACAAAAGGAGTTATACAATCCTGCACATCTATTTTACTTACTTTTTTTATCACTCATGACATAGGGTGGAGTGTTGACTGCGTACTGAGGGGATTCATCGGTGTAACCAGGCTATCAACTTTGCCTATCGACTGTTCCAAACTTTTGAAGTTGGATTTAATTGCCAAAAAAAATCCATGCATCTAAGTGACGTCTTTTTTTTTAGTTTTTTTTAATGATTTGTAACTTCGTGTTTTCTTATTTAGTTTGTCGTCATTTACAATGTCTCAAGCCTCTGAATCATCCAATACAACCAACAAGCCTCATTTTTTATGTTATTACGGTAATCCAGCTGTCTTGAGGAAGTCACGCACCAATTCAAATCTAGGCCGACTATTCATTAACTGTGCGGTTGGCCAGGTTGGTTGTTTTATTTACCATATTATAATTATTTTGTTTTATTAAAATGCAATCTAATTCTTGTAATTTGTTGTAGTATAACGGCGGTTTCTCTTTTTTCGAATAGCTTAAAGAGGATGCACCGCCGAGCAGCCCTTCTACGTGCAATTTGAAAGAACTTGCCAAGTTTGAAGTCCTCCAACAGTTTTGTGAATCCGAAGAAAATAAGGAGCTTCTTACCTCATTGTTGTTTGAAGCCAAAGGGCGAAGGGATCACTTAAAAGGATTGCTAAAAGAAACCGAACAGGAGAGGGATCAACTAAAACAAAAGTTGATTTTCGCCGAAGAAAAATAGAATACCCTTAAAAATTTATTGTATGTTATGGTGCTTGCGTTGTTTTTTTGAAATTTTGTAACGGGTATGTACTAGAATTGAAAAAATATATATTTTCTCCTAAACTCTTTAATGATTATGTCAGCTTATTGTTAGTAATCAACTATGGGATCCGTCTACAATTTCAAGAGTTTGCTCCGTTAATCTAGTACAGATAAATCAGTTTGCACTCTAAAAATAAATCTATTACTATTCCATATTTAATAAATTAAAAGGTACTCTATAATATTAAGCATTCCAAATAACCAAATAAATGTAAGAAGATGTCAAAGTGTAACTGCTTCATTAAGGGCAGGAAAGTCGCAGCAAAGTGTTTAATTTTTTCATGATGAATTGAGAATTATACTATCTCCAATAGTGAATGATTTTAAATTTTTGTTAGGAGAGGACAAATTTCCAAAGTTTTTGTGATTATAATGAAATTTTGGCAATTAAAACTTGGAGGAAAAACCACAAACTTTTAAAATTTTTATTGACCAATTAAAAAGGGTTAACTTTTTACTACTATATAAAGGCATCGTTGCTTGTGATAGTGTTTAACTTGTTACTAATATCCAAAGTTCTGATAGTCTTTACTTGAAAAGGGTATGAGTTGGCATAATTCTTTTTTTAGGCTTCTTTGTTATCTTTCTTTATATTAAAATAACGACATTTTCTGTTTAATTTTTGTTTGCACAGACTTAAAATAGAGATTGAACAGATACATTTTTGAGTATAATCTGTAAAGCAAAGAATTAAAAGTCTACCAGATCGTGAAGAATTTGATAAAAGATTATCGATATTGTCCGACCAAATTCAAACTTTGGATATAATGCTAAGAGGTCTACTCAATCGCAGGGGCTGCTATGCTGATGAATGCCTTACTCCTCCATCATCACCCCCTCCTCGATGAATAATGGATGGTAAGTGCTAAGATTATTTTGATCAGCTTCGACTTTTACAGATGTAATTTTGATTTATCGAACCATTGCCCAACGCGAATTGGATTATATTTTTCCCAATATATTCACTGTGATTTGCGCTAATCAAATTATTTGAATCAAAAGTATGTTGATTAGTACAAAGTAGTATAACAATGGAAGTATTTTCTACTAGCAATATTCAATCTCATAAAATACTTATGCGATGACCCTGGAAAAATTTAAACAAACATAATAAACAGACGAAAAAAAACTAAGATAACTAAACGAAACATGAAAATTCATCACAAGTTGTCTTAACTATCCCCACCGTCGATTTCACCCGTGTGCCAAAATAAATCCTGCCTCATGTTATGCCGTTGCCATTGAAGTTCATCATTTTCTACTCTGAGAGCATCCACAAATCCCCTCAGAAGTTCCATGTCTCTTATATGATTTGGTGCAAACTCACGGACCCAAACTGAATGATGGTTATGCGGTTGGCCATTTGCATGACCCATTGGGTGCCCGTTATCATAATTGTTGATGCCAAAATTGTCCATTGTTTTCAAAGACTATTTATTTTCTTGAAAAGTTTTTTTTATGATGAAGATTGAAGAGTTAGGGTTGCATTATATAGCATCAAACCTATGAAACCCAAAGGACACCATCTGAAAATTGCATCCATTGAACGTGACTCTTCA
Organism: Capsicum annuum; assembly: GCF_002878395.1. Classification (NCBI taxonomy): domain Eukaryota; kingdom Viridiplantae; phylum Streptophyta; class Magnoliopsida; order Solanales; family Solanaceae; genus Capsicum; species Capsicum annuum. Next base: position 14,688,780 of record NC_061121.1, read on the forward strand.
TTTTTTAGAAATCTGAAATGTCTTTGACAAATAGCGAACGTGACCCTTCGATTTTGTGAAAAAAAATTGAACCGTCTGTGGCAATTATTGAACATGACTTTCATTAGGGTTAAGTAATTTGAAAGCTTGATAATTGTTGTTATTTATTCGTTATTTATTGTGTAAAGTCGTGAAAATTATAGAGTTTAACTTACATCCACTGTCAGGGTAGGTTTTATTTTACACAAGCCATAAGTTTAAAAAGTAATAGGAAATTCTTACATTGTTCTCCTAAAGTAACATCAGTGATTACTTACTCTTTTTCTCTGTCCACTACTTGTTATTGATCTCGCCTAAGCTTATCATTTCAATCAAAAAATAATAATTATTTCTCTAATATTTGTTATAATAAAAATCTACTTGCATTAGTTTTCTATAATGAATTACAATCACACGCCACATTTAAAAGATGTATTATTTTTCATCTCAATTTATTTGATGATGTTTGAATTTTGAGAATAAATTGAGTTAACATTTTATGATATTTTATTATATGCCTTGCTAATTGATTTTAATATGTAGCGAGTTAAAATGTTAAAACAAAATCAACAATAGGGATAACCAAAAATCTCCCACTACTAAATCTGGAAAATATGATTAAGACTATCAATTTATAGAAGAGGTAGTGATTACTCTGATTATGTAAGAAGTTGATTGTTTACACGGGATTGAAGAAACAGAATACAGAATAAGTGATTATACTGTCGGTGAATTATTAGTTAAACTCAAAATTATATATTAAAAAAAGTAATCAAAATACAAAATAAGTTACATAGTTTGCTTCTGAATGGAAAAAATAACTTTTAGTCAACATAACAAAATTTAAAAAAAAAAAAAACAAAGCAAAATTAGGATAATTAAACTAAACATGACATATCACCGTAGGCCGTCGTTCCAAGCACTGCCGTCTATTTCATCCATTGACTAAAATAACCTCTGCCTGATGTAATGCATTTCCTGTTGAATTTCATCATTTTCTCGACTGAGAGCATTCATAAGTCCCCTTAGAAACGTTATGTCTCTTCTAAGATCAGCAGCTTTAAGGTTCGCGTATGATACCCGGCAACAGCAAATTCTGTGATCGTTGGTCTACAACGGTTATGTGGTTGGCCATTTGCATGATTGTTTGCGCGAAAATTGTCCATTTTTTCCAAAGATTATTTAAGTTCTTGAAAAGTTTTATTGAATGATAAGGAAAATTGATGATTCTGGCTTGTGTTATATAGCATCAAGCCTATGAAACCCAAAGGTCACCTAGTGAAAGTTGCATCTAATGAACATGACTCTTCAGTTTGCTGAATTAAATTTGAAATGTCTTTCATAATTATGAACTCAACTCTTATTTTTTTTGTTAAATAGTTTGAAACGTCAGTGACAATTAGTGATCATGTCGCTTCGTTTTGCCGAATTAACTTGAAACATCTTTGATAATTGTTGAAGGTAACTCTATATTTTTGTTAACTAATTTGAATGTCTTTGATAATTATGGGTTACCATTTTATTTGAACGCATGTCTTGTTAATACGGTATGTAAATACTTAAAATTGTGCATTTTTCCATTGATTCGTCAGGAAATGTTAACTTAGAGAAGCTTCTACACAGACCACACTTAATTTTATTTGGTTTTGGGAGGTGGGACGGAACAACTACCAAGCTGCTTTTGTTGCACCATTCTCTCAATTCTATATGCAGCTGCTTCAATACGCCTGAACATTGCCTCTTGCTTGTCGCCAAAGCTGTCCACGTAGCGCGTTAACACTTCCAGCTCCACTCGCATTTCATGGACGTGAGTGTACAACGATTGAAGTGGATTAATCGTAACATACCTGTATTAAAGCAGTGCATACAAAGGGTGAGATCCATGTGGGTTGTTGGGTGGGTTACTTATTTTCACCTGCAATTTCATAACAAAATTTAAAACTAAGAAGAAAGATGGTAATAGAAAAATGAATGGACGCATGATCTTTTCTAATCTTATGTTATGTTCTATTGCACGAAGCTGCTAAGATTATGCCTATGTTGTTCTATATCCTAGGATAAACACTCAATTTATAGAAAATAAACATCACAGGAAAGTAGCCTTTGTCTTTTGCTGACAATATTGACAGTCAACTTGTATAAATGTCGCACTTAAAAAAAAATTGTAATATTTGAAGTGTTAATTTTATCTCTAAACTAAACTTAAGGTGGAAATTAATGAAAAATATTTGAAATTTAAATAAATTTCTTACGCATTCGTCTGTTACGCTATAGTTGTAGATCAAAAAATAAGTTAGTTCCACGGCATATCACTCCAACTATTAAAGTATCCAACTGAAGTAACATGTCACTAACATAACTCACTACAATCATCGTCACTGAATTACACATATAGTACAATCATTTGAAAACAATGAAAGAGGGTTAAATCTATATAAGGGTTTTATTGTCAAAAAAATGTATTCCCTCGGTCCTATTTTATTTGTCTAAATTTGCATTTTTTAATTGTTACTTGTCATTTTACCAAGTTAATGTGGGACGAGTACAATGGGACAACCAGATTCTTCTTTGACTGTTACTCTAATAAATGGGACATATATTACTATAGTATAACTAAGTAAGTAGTATTTGAAATTGAAAATTTAAATTAGAGTGGTGTAAGTAATGACTCAAAAGAATGGTTGCAATGCTATTCCATTAGGCATGGGTGACACTCTTTAATGAATGGTGTCTTGGGAAATCACAAGGTTGCATATCCAAAGCAAAAGCAATGATGCCATAGCCGTCGGTTTAAAAAAGGGTCCCTTCGTTTAAGTCATCCATACACTTCATTAAAAACCCTAACCTAATTTTAATGGTTGTTTGGCTGGAAAAAGAAATTGACGGTTGAACTTGGAATTAGAGTTACTGTTTATAGATATGAATATATATTGAAGTTGTTATTTAATTATCGTGTAAAAAATATAACTAATATAAGTGAAACATCATTTTAATATTTTACAAAAAAATTAATTTCCCTATAGTGAATTTGTATTTATGGGAAAAAAAACCTATTTTTCACTCACTAAAGTGGAAGTAAGAAGTTTTTGGTGCATCAATTGTTTCCAACGTTTCAACGGGTTGCACCCCATCGCATGGATGCAACTATTCATAAATGGCCTTTTACTTGGAAAAAGACCTATTTAAATGACATTAACATTAGCACAAAACTAGTATTTACACATTTCAAAACTTACAAACTTATATTTTTTAATTAGTGTAATCTTGTTTAATCAGGAAAGAATTCAAAAGGTTAATTATAAAACTACCAAACGCTTATCTTGTCTCCATTATTTAATGATGTTTAATATTTTATTTTGGATTATTATCACCTCTTCTTAATTAATCTGACTTTTTTGATTCGTACAGAAATGAACGAAAAAATCAATGAGAAGTATGCGAATGCACTGATGGGGAAGCCGATGAAGGACTGTCTAGTTGGTCTCACTTTCTTTGCATCGACCTTGTCTCTAAGATGGATGTGATACTGGCCCAACAAGATCAACTTCATAAAAAATAGATAGTTTGGAGGTGTTGTTGAGGGCAACAGCCCGTGCTTCAGGATTAGATGACAATGATATCATCCCCCATCACTTCCCTAGTAAAGTGGGTATCTTAGCACCCTATGCCCATCATGGAATAGTTTGTAGTTTTTGTGTGGTTACCTTTTGACAAGTTAATGACTAATAAAACTATTGTGTTGTAGTTGCAATGTTATGGTTGTTTAATTTCATTTTGTTTGACAAGTATGTTCCGATTGTAGTAAAAAATTTCATTATACGCATGTTAATGCTTAAGTATATGGTTTCATTAAGTAAATTCATAATAATGTGAAATCAAAGATCGAACAAGAAATACTTTTCAATTCGTTGGCAAAAGAAAATTCAAAATGAGGCAGAATATACATAGGTCCATTTTTTTAAGACGATTGACAAGTTTACAATTTAGGGTCTATTTACATGACCCTATTTAGTCAAAGGAGGGAAATGGTGATATTTTCAAAATGTTTGGGTGAAACCTATACTTTGCAATATGGAGGAAAATGGTCATCAAAATTTGAATAGAAATCTAATTTGCTTGCGCTATTTAAAGGCAATCTTGCTTTCATTTCAAACGTACCAATCTATTTTTTATCATCTTCTGAAGAAGCTTTACCTAAGGTATCTAATGACATTAATATATTTTATTTCCCCATCTTTGCTGCCCTATCATAATAACTCATCATTAATATATTCTATCTTCCTCATCTTTGTTGCCCTATCATAATAACTCATCATCAAATTTGCTGACTTAATAGTCTGAAAATGGACGTTGTCGATCTGATATGCACGAGCCTAGAAGAATTAGAGGAAAGAGTTGAAGCTTTACCAGATTGTGAAGAAATTGAAGAAAATTTATCGGATTTATCCGATCGAATTCACGTATTAGACAGTTTTCTTCTTTGTTTACTTGTGCGTTTGGGCATTGATATTGATCTATCCATTCATACCCCACCTTCTCCCCCTAGATAACAAATGATTACTGTAATTTAAAGATTAATGAAGTTATTGTGTTCATCTTATTAGAGCGTGTTCTTTAATTTTCTCCACTGCATTGCCAACATCAAATCGCACTATTAGAAACAAAGGGTCCGGTAGGTTAGGTACAGTCAGGCGCCATATTTCACTACTAACTCTTGATCTTCCATTGAAATCTGATTTAGTACTTAACTAAATTAATTTAGTCATCTCTATCAGCAAGCATTTAGTTTACGTAATAAATACTTGCGATTTACCCAAGCCAAGCATGCTATAGGGGTGGCTTATCATTAATGCAATGTCATGATTTTTTGTTCGGCAAAATAAATCATCAACTGGAAAATTTAAAACATATGAAAGTGCCTTTAATATGGTCTTTTGGTGGTTTGAAATCATTTGATGATATTAAATATCAATTTCCTAAGTTAGTGGTTAAGCATGATAAATTTAAAATAACTTTATTTTATGTTCATGTCCACTAAATTTAAATTTTAATTTATCACAATAACTTTAAAACATGCATGAACATGCACAATTGCAACTTCAACTATATCCCCAACTTCTAATTTTTCACTACCAAACACGTACTACAATTGCCTCAACTCAACTATCCCTTATCCACTATATAAATAGGGATCACCATTGCACTAAACCACTCACCTTCTCCTCAACAATTGCAGAGAACTCTTTCTAGAAAAAAAAACTTTCTTTCCAACAAACATAACCCTATACGTGAGTTGAAGTAATTTATTTTTTTTTCTTCTAACATGTCAAGTGTTAAACTGGCTTCCTTTTCTTGTAAACTTTGTATTCTTTTTATTTTTCATTAATAATTGAGGGATATTATTTGAGACATTGTTTTTTCATATTGCATGTCTGATTTAGATTTAAGTTTTGCATTCTAAATATTATTAGGATAATATTTTATTCATATTGAATGACTAAATTTGATTTTAGTTTTGCAATTTTTTAATATGTGCTATAGTTTTTGTTCATCTTTAATGTAGCAATGGCAGATCTAGTATGGGACATGACTGTATTGATGAACGCGGTCAGGAATCTACAGAGAACAGTGCAAGATTTACACTGGGAGTTGGCCGCCACTAGAGCGAGGCTGATTAGGGAGATGCGTAGAATTGTGCGTCATCTGCCCGATGAACCTCCGAAAGATAATGAGAATAATAATAATAATAATTAACCGTGTGCTTTTTTAAAAAATAATATGACGTTTTATGTGGTACTTTTTATCTAGTAGTTTTTATTGTATGTAGTATTATGTAATTAGTTTCCGTTGGCTATAGTCTAGGTACCCCTGTTTTTCTTTTATTATTAATGAAGAATATCTCTATTTGCTCCTACTGATGTTAGTTTTTTTTTTTTAAGAAACTCACCTATGCAAAGCAGTATTACTTTGCTTCCGCAAAATCACTGAAGTATGAATACTCACAGTATAAATTGCGTTCCAATGCTATGAGAGTTAGTTTATGTTGTATTAATTTAGGCTTTTAAAAAGCAATGCAATTTGCAGTCTTCCGAGTGGCACTAGCTATTTGTTAGTCGAATGATGTTAAATAATGCCCGCAAGAGATAACTCGTCCAACGGAAAAGGGTTTCCTAAATAACAAGTGTACTTTCAACAGCTTAGTTTGTTAATTTAAAAAATTGACATTTCACTATCACAAAAGATTATTCCTCTATTTCATTAAAATTACAAATGTCGTATTTTAATGAATTACTCATCTTTTAATTTATTAACATAACTCAAAAATATTTTTCTTAGTGGCACATGTAGAGACAACGAAATTTTGATTGAAATGAAAATAAGGAGAACATTCAAAGAATTTGCATTGGAAAGATAAGAATGTAATTCAAAATAAGGAGAACATTCAAGAATTTGCATTGAAAAGATAAGAATTTAATTAAACCTTGGTCATTGAAAAGGCTTCATCAACATTGAATATCAATTTCAAGTGGGTGAGTTCCTTTTAAAGGTGCTCTAGTGTTAAATAATACTTATGCGTTGCTTAACTAATTTTGATAAATTCAATGGTAAAAATAATTCTCAATAGTTAGTTATTCATTCAATACTTGCTAACATGTTACAGCACTAACCTATTATTTTGCTTATTACCAGGACAGAATCGATACAATTTATGCGAAGCTAATGGATATTGCGGCAAGTAGGATGGTCTTCGCCAAGAATTATCTGCACTCATCGATGTGATTCAAGAGAAGCTTGGACTGCTGGAAAGCTACCATGCGGCGTTGGATGTCTAAGTCGATGATTTGTATACTAGGATAAGTGTTATATTTGTACGATTAGGCATTGATCCTGGTGTTCCATTTTTCCCACCTTCGTCGGATCCTTCAACGCATACTTTATCACCCTCTCTATCCCCATCACCACCACCACCACCACCCCAGATTTCCCTGCCTCGGTGATGTATTAGTTGTTTTTCATTCGTAATTATTATTTAAATAAATGGAATCCTTTAGTATCCAATTTTCGAATGTATTTCTAACATTTTATTATGATGATTTTCTTTTCTACCCAGTTGTTGGACGTATTCCTTAACAAAATAAAGCACCTAGGTTTCAAATCTAACTTTAAAAGCAAAATCGTTTCATAAAAAGACTTCACGTCACGTTAAAACGTGTGTAATATCATAGGGATGGTAAAATAACATGTACATTGAGATCCCCACCTTATATTAGGACCTATATAAAGGTTGCCTACAACATCTATATATCGTTATCTTATCCTAAGCTATTTGTGATACTGTATTTCTGTGCTTCTCTAAATATTCTTGGCCATTTCTCGCACTCCTATCTACATCTGCAACTAGAATGGATAGAACCCCAACAAGTTCAACGAGAAAGACTCTATAGCTAACCACGTCTCCCAAAGTCCTGAAAAAGCTATACTAAAAAAAAATCAATGCGATGTCTTGGAAGATGAGATGACCAAAATCTGCAAACTCCTCGTGGACAAGGAGAAAGATGAATCGATTTTGAGTTTTTCCTGCTTTATGAACCGAGGCCCCAAACAAAGGCCTTTGACATCTACCAGAAGGTCCTGAAGGAAGACTGCCTGTAATGTGTGTATGTGTTGGGGTGGGGGGTTGGGGGGTTAGGCTTGTGTTTGGGTTTATTAATTGTTACTTTTCTTCCTAGTGGGTGAACAATTAACAGGTCATTTTCTTCATTAAATGTGTTATTTGTTCTCTACTAGTTGTTAAATGTTGTTTCTTTGTGTAATTGATGCTCCTTCCTTTCAAGGTTCCTTTACTTTCACTCTATAGTTTATAGTGGGGCTAACGTTGGTTAAAGTTATGCATTGAACATTTTGTCCTGATTCATTTAGAACTACTCATTAACCTAGGAAACATAGTTGAGACCTAATTCATGAGATGTTCGAGTGTTAAGTACTAAACAAACAATAGCATATAGCATTTTAATTTAATTTAATTTAATTAAATAAAAATATTTTTGTTACATATGTGTCAATATTTCTAGAACACACAAAGCCACGACTACTCAACATTACAACAACAACAACAACAAACCCAGTGTATTCCCACTAAGTGGGGTCTGGGGAGGGTAGAATGTACGCAGTCAATACCTCTACCTCCGAAGAAGTAGAGAGGTTGTTTTCGGTAGACCCCCGACTCAAGATAAAGAATAGTTAACAAGGTCATAGTAATACATTCTATTACTATTAATAACATAATTAAATAGAGAAGTATTATACACAACATAATTAAATTCACAAGTTTAGATTTAGAAATTTCTTTATGTCATGTAATTACCAATCCAAAAAAATTTCCTCTACTCATGCTCATTGACATTTACCATGTTGTTTTCGAGTAAAATTTTACCAAGGTTATCATGTAGATTTAGTGCCATTCATGCAAAACTTAGATTTGCAGGCTCCTTAATCAAACTTGAGAAGGGCAACTTGGACGGGTTTATGTGTCAAATCCGTCTTAATGGACATAAAGAGTGATAGATTTTGATAAAGAATGATATAAGGTCATCATTTTGACCTACCAAATCAAAATTAATTGTATCAAGTACTGTGATGCCCCGGAAAAATTTTCCGTTAAGATCTCGGACAAAAATGTGTTGAATTCTGTTCTTTATCGTGATTAATAATTTTCTATGTGGAATTTCTGAATATGCAACCCGTCATCACGTAGAGCATCAAATAAGCTTTCCAAATATATGTGGATCATCCAAAATGAACACTCGAGGGATGAGTTATGACCATTCTGATCTAACCGTGAATAGTGGTGAACAGTAAATGAGCAGGAAAAAAATACTGAGGCCAGGCGAATTTTAGGGTCAAATTCAAATGATCATAATTCTTTGTACATAATGATATGGGTGAGCTACTATATATCAACAGAAAGCTCTAAAAGTCCTCTTTCCAATGAAATTGGTTTCATCCAATTTGGACATAGGAGAAAAAGGTTATGGTCGATCTACTTCAGCCTATCAAACCAGTCCACCAAAGGACATATTTAACATTATTTGATTTTTAAGGGTATTTTGTTCATTCCCACTCTAATCCATCAGGGTAAACCACGGATGTAAGTCCATTAAGAGCATTCAATAGCTCATTTTTCTCCAAAATTTCCTAAGGCTCAAACCCTAACCCTACTACTCCAAATTTCATCCTTCTATGTCTCTTGATTGAAACGTAAAAATTTCAAATTGATTTGGGATTCGAGTTGATCATGTTAAGGGATTCAAGAAGCACCCTTTATTTTTGTGAATGAAGTTCCGAAGTCAGAAGTTCATATTCATCTTCCCATTTTAGGTATGTGGGGCTTTGAACAAGATTATCCTTTCGATCTTGTACCCAGTATTTTTATTGAATTACATTGACATGAGATTTTAAATATTTTACCATGAATTGGAAATATGGTTTTATATCTTATATTACTGTCCATGAGCTATGGGATTATGTCATCTGATATGTGTATGATGTTGAGATGGAATTATGTCCAAAAAGTATTTGATTATGAGAGTATGATGATTTAATTTGTTAAGCCTTGATTTATACTATCATTCCACTATTTCCTTATTATGAATTTATAATTGATATTGGAAATTCTATAACCCTGCTATGGGTTGATGTCTCAAGTAACTTTAAATGAGAGTTGGATGGCAAATTGAGAAATGTTAATATTGAAGTTGCAATGAGTCTTGGTATTTTTCGGATGGTTTTGATGAGTTAAATTATTGAAATATTATGTATTGAGTCTTCATATCCTTGTCCAAATGTCGAGTCGATTATGGTTCAACACATTGATACCTTGTTGATGTTGAGGAAGATTAAAATGTTTTGAGCTAAAATATGTTGAGTTTGGAATCCACAAATTGATATGATTTGATAAACGAGAAAGAGATTTGATTTGGTCTTATGATAGACCCTTGTGATGTTGTGGTGGATTTCCTACCACGTTCTGAGCTTGTCGGGGAGTAGTACTTAGCACCGAGAGGGAAATTTTGTATTTCCCCAAACCTATGTGCCATCGTAAGGTTGTTTGATGATGATATTATTGGCTAGAGAGCCCGATTATGATTATTGCAGTTTTAAGGCCGTACTCCCTGGCAAAGAGTATGACGCTCCCGCCAATGGGGGTTTCAAACGTTGGTATTCCACGTAGCTCACGTGGGGTTGCCGGTTATAGGAAACTCCCCTGTCCATAAGAGGCATGTTTATTGAAATACCGAGTCACTCTGAGTTTTGATGTGGTAAGTCAAGTTGCCTATGATGATCTATAATGATTTATGAGGTTTTTCTCCTACATTTCCTATCTAAGATGTTATGACTTGCATGATTCAATGTCACTCAAGCCAGGTGTGTCATTATGGTCCGTATGTATGTTTTTACGAAATTTATGATACTATTTATATTTTGCATACGCCCCCACATACTCAGTACGTATCTTGTGTTGACCTACATATTTCTCTATGGGCTACATTCTTACCATGATGTAGGTTCAGGTACTCAGTCGCAGCCGCGACAGTGATATCTGAGTGCCGCATCTATGTTCCTTCAGATGTGAGTCCTCATGGTTCAAGGACCAAGTTGCTAGTTTTGGTGCTGTTGTTTTATGATCCCTTTGGTTTGTTGAGTCAGTTGGGGGTTTGTCCCAATGGCTCGTTGATTTTTCTGTATAGAGGCTATGTCAGACTAGTGTATTGTTGGGTTGGTTTGTGCATAGACATTCCATATATGTATATTCTAACGATATTCATGCCATGTGCGATGTGATATGATATGTGCTTATATATATATCCTTAGCATAGCGTGTATGTTGTTCTGTTGGAACCCAAGGGTAGTGTTTTGTCTTAAAGGGTTAGCTTGAGGCTACGTGTAGCCTTGGGTACCGTGTGGCGTCTCGAGATGATATTTCGGGGCGTTACAAGTACTCACTCAACTACTACCTCTTAAATCTCACTTTCTGTATTTTATTGAGTCACCATTTACTACACAGATTTTATTAGGGTCGAATAGATAATACTTAATGTTGTAGTATATTTATATGATTATTTTAATTACAGATTAGCCTAGTCATATCCTCACTTTTCACTACGAACTTATTTAGCAAGAGCCATTCCGCATAAGAAGAGCTGCATGGAAGATTGATTTGTTTCAGGTCACTTTATATTAATGTATTTGCATTGAAAAATATTATGTAATCAAGTCACTGTGATTTTGGAGGGGGTAGGCATCATGACATAGGGCCCTCAATGCTTCCCACTACTCACACAACAACTTGCAAATTCTAGTTTTTTTTTTTAAAAAAGATGCGTACTATTAGTTTTCTTTATACCGATTTCATTCGATCCAATTGGAAAATGCGTAACGGTGTGGTATATTATATGATCATTTTTTTCTACGTAGTCATTTACCATTTTGATTTTCGAGCGATTCGACCAAAATTGAGATTATGTAAGCTCCTTGCTCAAACTTGAGAAGAGCAACTTGGACGGGTTTATTTGTCACATCCATCGTGATGGCCTTACAAAGTGATGGGTTTTGACAAGCAACATGTAGGGTTTCATTATGACCTACCAAGTTAATTGTATCCAACTACTCTTTCAACTACTACCTCTTTAACTTTAACTTTTGAGTTACTTTTTCTTATGCATTTTTATCCAGGTCCAATAGAACATACGAAATGATGTACTAATTTATATGATCATTTTAATTAGTTGAATAATGAAAGATTATGACATCAAGTCATCACGTCAATGTTTATATGGAAAATATTGTAATATTGGTTATTAATGTATTGTTAAGCACCATTAAACCAAATATAAAATGGTTGTTGGGTGCTTTGGCTTTGGTGTGAAAGATAAGCACCTCATGATGCCTCGAGGGATGTAGGTTCGATTCTCGCTTGCAACAAACTTTTTTCTTAAAGGAAGTGAGCACCCACAGCCTCTCTCATTCCCGAGGAAACTTTTCTCAATTGAACTAAGAAGAGATAGTTAGAAGATTAAGTTGTTTTGGATCACTTCAACATTAATGCAATGTATTTGCATAGTTAAAATTATGACAACAAGTCATTCTCATTTATAGGGTAGACATCATGAAATACGTTCGTCAATACTTCCAACTAATCACTCAACGATTTACGATTTCAAGTTAGGATATTTTTAAAGGTTAATTTTTATTGTGCCGATATCGTTCGATTCCAACAGAAAATAGATAACGGAGTGACCCATATTTTCCAAGGTCATAAGGTGTATTTTGAGTCATTGGTGTAATAGTGAGATATGCAACACAAAGGCTCAACATTTAGATTCCAATGGCAGACACAAGATTTAAGGATAGTGGGTGCTTACAAATTTTTTAAACTGACAAAAAAATTAAAATTCACCTCAATGAGGTTTGAACCTAGGCTAGGCATTCCTACTAGTGGATTATGCTACAGTCAACCTAAATGCTAATGCACCCAATCAGATTTTGTTTGTTATAGTGGGTGCATTATCCGTATATTATATACCTATTTTCGTATATTTGCTACCTAATTTACCTATTCCGCATCGACTTTACTAGGTGTCAAAGCACCACACAAATTGGATATAGGTCCGCACCTGACTAAGAAGAGATGCTTGGAAAATTGAGTTGTTTTGAGTCACTTCAACATTAATGTATTTGCATAGTTAAAATTATGAAAACAAGTCATTGTGATTTTTTAGTGTAGGCATCATGAAATAGGCTCATCAATACTTCCAACTACTCACTCAACGATTTGTGATTTCAAGTAACGATATTTTTAAAGGTTAATTTTTATTGTGCCGATATCATTCCATTCCAATAGAAAATACGTGACGATGTGATCCATATTTTTGTATCATCTTTACAACGAAATCATTTAGCAAGCGGGTTTCCATTTCAAAATTTTCCAAGGTCATAAGGTGTATTTTGTGTCATTCATGCAACAGTGAGTTTCACAAAAGGAAACCTCAAGATTAAGATTCCAATGGTGGACATAGGATTTAAGGATAGCGGGTGCTTATAAATTTTTTAAACTGATAAAAGATTCAAATTAACCTCAATAAAGTTCTAACCCTGGGCATTCCTACAAGTGGATTAACCTAGAGTTAACCTAAAAGTCAATGCAACCAACCAGCTTTTGTTATAGTGGTTGTTTTTATATATTATATAGCTATTTTCGTATATTTTTTACGTTATTTAACCTATTCCACATCGACTTTACTGGTGTCGGAGCAGTAAGCACCACACAAATTGGACGTAGGTCTACACCTGACTAAGAAGAGATGGTTGGAAGATTGAGTTGTTTTGGGTCACTTCAACATTAATGCATTTGCATAGTTAAAATTATGACAACAAGTCATTCTCATTTATAGGGTACACATCATGAAATAGGCTCATCAATCTTTCCAACTACTCACTCAACGATTTGCGATTTTAGGTCACCATATTATTAAAGGTTATTTTTCATTGTGCCGATATCGTTCCATTCCAATAGAAAATATGTGACGATGTGACCCATATTTGTATATAACATCCGATACATTGTTTATTAAGTTCAAAAACTACAATTGCACCACATTATCAATCATAGATCTCAATTATACTGTGTGATTCATATATTTACTGGCAAACATATGAACAACCACGCGAATAAAGTACATTTACTGACTATACTAAATATACACTCATTTAAATGGTTGTTAATGTTGGTGTAATATACCACAAATTACAATAACTATCACAGTTGAAATAAAATGAACAAAAATAATTTAAAGAAAATAAGATCATCTTCTTCTTGGCTGAGGCGCGAATATCTCGCTTTCTTTAAGGAGATTCAAGCCCACTGCGGCATAATTTACACCGATCTAGTAGTATATCTCTTGACTTTTCCCCTCCAGGATACAACAACCCTTCAACTATGTACAACTCAAACAACTCCGGATTAGTTGAAAAGTCCAAAGCTCCACTATAAGAACACCTTCCTTCAACATGTATTTACTCTCTTTGTATAGTGAATATAGTTAAAGACTTAGAATATTTTCTTTGTCTCAACTCTTTCTTTCACTACTACATACTATAATCTTTTCCACACTTATCATATTTTCTTGTACATAATAACATGCAAGACCACCTCTATTTATAGGTGAGGAACTCATCCTTGTATTGAATCAGAAGAATGTGGTGTAGTAAAATGAGTACATGAATGGTCTATAGGTTACAAATGTTACAAGAGTTACATGCAACTAATGATCATATAAGTTACAAGAACTAATAGCCTTGAGAGTTACAAGAACTAATGGCCATATGAGTTACAAGAACAAATGGTCATCTTTACTACAATTTGTACCCACTAACTCAAAAAGATAATGTGGTGAGTGACAAGAACAATGACACCACTTTCTCCACTTTATGTTTATAATGTCATGCACTTTAATTTATTTTAATCATAAAATACACGAACAGTTAATACATGCCAAGCCATCTATATATATGTGTTTAACATCATGTACCAAAACATTCGTTTGTAATCCTCAAATAATAACAAAGGTAAATTAATTCGCAACATGGATAGAACACCCATTAGAGGAACGACTTTCCTAGGCGGTTGTGATTCCCCTAGTGTTCTAGTGAAACTTTATGAAGAACACAAAGGGAAATGCGAAGTACTTGAGGATGAGCTCACTGAGCTCATTAAGTGTTTGTTCACATGGAAAGGAGGCCTGTATATTGAAAAGCCCTTGCTTAACGAACAAGACCCCTTGACTAAATCTTTTGACATCTATCAGAAGATAGTTCGTGAATACCGCCTTGCTCGCTCCCTTAGAAGAGACACCGATGTTGCTGAACCACAACATTCAGGGGGGCCAACCAAGGCGAGACAAGCAATGCAGCTTCGCGAACTAGACCAACAAAGAGGTCCTGTTCTAGGGTGCTACTTCTTTAGGTAGCTGCATCATTTTGTATTCTTTGAAGTATTGCGAATCTAAGCTTTTTTTAATTGAAATATTAATGCAATGTGAAATATCCTTACTGATGCTAACATTGCGAAAAATAAATGATTTTTAATTACTAATGCCCACAATATATTACAAAATACATCGTTCAAATGCCTAGGCTTTGGTAATTACAATACATAAAAATAAAATAAGACAGACATACTTAAAACAATGTTAGGCTAGCTTCCCCATTTGTTGCTACTGTTATACCTAAACCTCCGGCAAATTTTTTAGTTTCAACGTTTACTATTTCAAAGTAAGAAAGATTTATAATTAAAATCAAATACTGCATCACGACATTCATTCAAAACCCAAAACATAATAGTAACACCAAAAAACATGAAAATGTTTTGATACTAATTTTTGGAAAAGTAACGATTAGCATGCAAAGAGGAGGTTTCAACTACACAGAATATGTCGGTGCTTATTAAGTTGAAGGACAAAGGAAGTTATCTTGATCCTTGAGATATCGATCAAATTTTTCCTTTTGTATCACCTCAATCCTCTCTTCCATAGCATTTACCCGAATCATCATGAACTCTAGACGTTCATGCGACCTTCTAATTTGTTCATCTAGCTCAGCCATTGCTTTGAATAGTTGTTTGGTATCACATTGAACACCATCGGAAATTTCTTCAATAGGACGTAAATACATAAAATAATTGGTAGGGTTAAATATACATGCAAAAAATGATAGGAATACAACAATGGATGGTAGTTTCAACTCATACCTTCATATCGTCAACAACTGCAACTACAATAAATTTTTTCTTCAAATTGATATGGTTAAATACATGATTCCTATGTGGTCACACAATTTAAATAAAAGGGAAAGATGTAAACTATCAATGTTGGAATTAATGTGCACGCCTAACCAATTGGTAGATTGTCTTGACAAGTCAAACATTACTTTACAAGTTACAATTAACTTTAATTTTTACTGAAAAGTAAATGTTTACATACCAGATATGATTTAAGTTACCTAACGTATGTTTAATGTTCTAACTTTTCACTCGTTAGGTACTCTTACATAAAAATTCAATCGTCCACGCAAAATATTAATTGTCTTAATAATCATTCGAACTTTCGCATTAGAATGGAGGAGAACAATTTTATTCCGCTGCTAAAAAATAAAATATAAAAATTATATTATTATATGACGATGTGAACAAGATCTACGGGTAGTTTAGAGTCCAATGCGTAGGATCCATTGAAGTTAGATGAGTGAGATTTTTTAAGGAGCGTGGAAAAATAATCTGATTTAGGATTGGAAATTGTTTAAAGTCATTTTCAAAATTTCAATCTTACACTCATCTTAAAATAACTCAAATGTTAGCATTAATTTCATTCCATTCTTCCAAATTAAAAAATAAATATTAATTAATTGACATGAAATAATCAAATCATTTGTATAAATATGGACAACCATTGAAGCAACCACTCATTATACAAGTAAAGGTAAAAGAACTGTATAACATGTCACATATTCCTACAATTTCCAACATTCAAAGCTTGCCAAAAATGTCTTCCTACCAATCGGCCTCTTCCAATGCCCTAGTTTCTTCCAATCCTCAACAAAGTTATGAGGAACTTTGCCTACTTCTTGCATTGTACTCTCAGCTTCATGACATCAAAATAGAGCTTGATGTCTTAACTCAATGCATGGAGAGTTTTGAGCGTAAGCAGGACGCCATGATCAAGATTATTGAAAAAATATTGGACAGAATTATGATGCCGCCTCCAAGATCCTCCCATCCACCTCCAACTTCCTCCGACTCACCCAGCACCGTAGAGAGAAAATGGAAATATTGTAAATAAAATAATAATGTTTTAATGTTATTTTTACTTTTTAGTCTTAATGAAATGTATGCTTATGTTTCAGCTTTATTGACTGGTTACCATAAATACACAATAAGTTATTTATCCCATCCATAGAGGAAGATCATGTAACTTCAAATATAAATATTGACAAATATAAACCAAAATGTTTCTAAAAGGTATGAATTTGCAAAATAAATGAAAATGAAAACTAAATATTTCTAAAAGGCATAAATTCAAAATGCAACACACGATTTAAAAAATGAACGAATTAATATTTTTGGTTTGCGCAAGAACGCCTATCCAATGATATTACAGAAAAAAATTAGTATACCAATAGTCGTCTACAGTGATTACTAAGAAGAAAATAAAATGAAGAGTCATTCAACTATAAATGTCTGATGAATACCCAAAAAGATATGTCCATCCCATTGAGAGCAAATGTTTGAATTATCAACAAATTAACTAGAGAAAATTGCTTAAATTTTCTAACGTATTTTATTCCAAAAGCTTTTCCGTATTAGTAATCCTTTAAAATAACTACAGAGAGTAACTACACAAAAGAATAACTATTATTAAGTGAAAAGTTTGAGCTTTTTATTTTGATTTATTGAATGTTGAATGTTGGAAATTGTTCAAAGTTGAGATATTTTCGACCTTCCAACTACATTCCTAGAAAATATAATAATTTCTTAAATGCTATGACTATTGGAACATCTACCACATTTATTACCTTAACTTTCACTTGTTTTCTAAGCCTTCTATGCCTTTCTATTTAAATCAGTGAATATGAGATCATCTACAGAATAACAAAACAAGAATTGATACTTAAAATGACCTCCCAAGAAAATAATTCTGCAACTTCCAATCGCGGAGCCCCTTTCACCACCAAACACTTTTCGGCTCCGCATAATCAACTCTTGTCGCTGTGTTCTCAAATGACCGAGGTCAGAAAATAGGTTGATGCTATGAGTAGAGGTATGGAGAGTTTTGGTCGCAAGCAGGAGCTGCTTATAAGTTACATGAAAACAGTGGTGGATAAAATGACAAAGCCATCGCAACCAACCTCCGTCCCACGAATGACATCAAAACCACCCCTATTTACGTTGTTCGACCGACAAAAATGGTAGTGAGAAGTACGATGTTTTTGATGGACGAAAAATATAAACAGAGTTGGTTTTTGAAGAGGAAGTAGCTCCAGTGAAGGATCGGTTTGGAGGACTGAAGTTTGTATGGCGAATGAAGAAAGACAACTTGTTCGTTAATAGAAGTGACCTAGGATCAATGAGATGAAGAAACATGACGTGATATCTATAAATTGGAGACATAAGAACGATACTAGTTATACTACTGTAGCGTTCAATAACATTCCATATATATCACTACAAATATTTTTACCACTCTTTCTTTGTCTAATTTTTGCCTTTCTACTACCGCCGTAGTGGTTTTCGATAATTTTAAAGTTGATTGATTTGAATTATTTAACGATCGATTTGTCTATTAGCTTGCATATTATTATTTCTGTTGATTTGGGATCTTCTAACCCCTTCAAATTTGATAAGAAATGACAAGAATCCCCTTGTCATTCTACTTGTTACAAAACAATTAAGCAAGCAAATTGAACATACTTTTGTCATTTATTACGGTGTTTTTTAAAAAAAATTTCAACAGCAACAACATATTTCTTTCCTGTATGATGCATGATGAGGCTGAAAATCTTAATCCCATATAGTAAAGTGGACTACGATTTGGGTAAATGGGATACTCCTATCAAAGATAACATAGTCGTAATATTAAACAACTTCAACACCTATACATAAATAGAGAAGTATTTATGAGTATCATACAATGTCGTAGAATCAAATACAATAAAGATTAAAGAAAGAAAAGGCATATCGTACTACAAAAACTCATGTACTGTGGGATGATTACTGGCGTTTGCATCATCGCCTCTACCTTCTCTACTACCACACACCCCACCTCCTCGATGACCACATCTCTCGCCGCCACTCCTACCTAGACTGCTTTGTCCCTTCTCGTATACATCATAGCA
Source organism: Capsicum annuum (assembly GCF_002878395.1). NCBI lineage: Eukaryota > Viridiplantae > Streptophyta > Magnoliopsida > Solanales > Solanaceae > Capsicum > Capsicum annuum. Next base: position 14,707,743 of record NC_061121.1, read on the forward strand.
TCTGGATCCTCATCTCCTAGAGTCTCCACAGAATACGTATTGACGCAAAGATCTATTTCTATTGATCTGGGGCCTTCCACGTGAATAAACCTCCCTTGGATTTCTTATGATTCTTGCATCAGTATCTGAGTCTAAATCAAGAATGTTAGGGATAGCCATGTCATCTTCCCAGACCATGTATGTTTAGAAATGAGCTTTCAAAATATTCTTTAGGTCCCTGCATCTAACGAGACAGTTCAATACGAGGTCGCATTTTTTATCGTACCATTTCTTGATTACATTGTATACTCGGTACTCATCCGTCATTGTTAGGTACCCTCTTAGAAAGAATTTACTCAGATGTGGGTGAACTAAGTCTCTTCTCTAGCGGCGAAGTATATATCTATCGTGAAATAGACGAACCCTTTTGAAAGTCATCGTCCTCATAATGTGGCAGCACGCAATCCCTTCACTTTTGAAGGTCTTGTAATTGCATTCAATATATTGATTAGCGGGATGGTACTCCACGATGAAGGCAAAATTATCACCGTGATAATCACTGCATATCGAATAGTCTGTCATGTTATATACCTCAACTCCCTCCAGCATATTAAAATCCACATGCCTTTTAATTTCACAATTGTAACGCCCCGAGTCTAGTACTCTAAATGCTACACGGTGCTCATAATCCTGAAGGACCACAATCTAACCCTTGAATGATATCTGTAACTGATCACTGAATAATATACTGTAAAAAAATGCAGAAAACTTGCCATAAGGTTCAAAAACTGAAATACAATTGAAAAACTGAATACTAATACAACTGTCTGAACATCTAGTCTAAAAAAGCCTCTAAACTATCTGAAATGTGGAGTTGATCGGACAATCCCCCAACTAACTTCATCTACTGAAATGCTAAATCTAATGCAATAATAAAATAAGGAACATCCTCGAATGATAAGGACTCACTTCTAAGTCTACTATTGCTGGCTGAACCTGAAATGGTAAGGGTACTCTGGATCCCATGCTTCTGAACCTATGGTATAAGACACCATAGCTAAAAGAAAAGTATACGTCAGTACATGGGAATGCACTGGCAGGCTAGATGAGGTAAGGCTGAATGCAAGGGTTTACAAACATGAACAATACTGACTAAATATCATGAGACTACTGAATAAGGATACATGCATGAGTGCATAAACTATAACTGAAATCGTAGTAACACTGAATACTAAATACTGAATTCTAATAACTGGATTTCTGATTACTAAGTCTACTGATATTGATATCTGGTTGACTGAGGTTGATATCAGTCTTATTTAATGGGTGATCTTTGAATATACTGATAATGAAGATGATTAACTAAATCTGAGATCAGTCTTATCTAGTGAGTGATCTTTAAATCTAATGGTACTTGATACTAATTGACTGTATTTGAGATCAGTCCTATCTAACAGGTGATCTCTGAATCTGTTGGTACTGATGCTGATACTGCTTGACTAAATCTGAGATCAGTCCCATCTAGTGGATGATCTCTAAATCCATTGATAATACTATTGAGTGACTGTATCTAACAATCCTGAATCTATGCTACTGAGTTGAGTTCTTTTACTAAGACTAATTCTAAAGCTAAGACTGTGGGAGGTAGTCATCTAACTGACATGCCCTTTCTATATAAGTTTGGGGTCCAACCTATAACCCCAGTTAGAAGGGTGTTAGTACCGTGCCACGGGTAAAGACAACTTCTGTTATGGAGTCAATCCTATCTAACGGGTGACCCCTCGGATCAGTCCTATACTAACGGGTGACCCCTGAGTATGTCAGTCCTATCTAGCGGGTGATATTTCATACCTACACTGGCTACATAGTTCTGGAACTTAGGGATTGCTTTTAGGGGTCTCAGTCCTATCTATTGGGGTGTCCCCCATCCCTAGGCTCGCTCGGTGTTGAATTCTACTCCTAACTGAAAGACTCTGAACTGATTCTTAGACTGTACTAGGCTGAGCTGAATCTGTTACTGATCATACTGGTTAACTGAGCTAAGCTGAGTTCACTGAGTTTCATTGACTGATGGAATACTACTAAGTTCTGAATTGATTACTGAACTGAAGCTAGAATGCTACTGATACTGAGATTACTGAGATTTTCTAAGTTCTAGGACTGTCTGAGTTCTACTGATTATGGCTTGATTGAGAGTATCTTGAAAACTGACACTGGCTCTAGACAAGCAGCTAATTTATTGAGTATAAATACCCTCAGAAATCGATTACATAAATAATACAAGATAGGACAACTTGTACATGAAATGGTAATAGGCTATCATTCACAACACAATCAATAAAACATCTCTTCAAGCACTTAGAAGTCTTAAACATGTAAACGTAAAGGGATGCATACTATTATCTCATAATTCATTCAATAAGGAATGCATATGAGTAGCAATGCATGCAACATATCATAATTCATTCACTAATGCATTTCAACAAACACTTGGCATGTATTAACTTATACACAATTGGGAATTTCTTGTCAACATGCTATAATGACTCTATTTCCTTTACATAAGCATTTTATCAAACATATTGGGAGTATAGTTTATTCAATACACCTAATTAACATGGTTACATCAATCAACATTCATCTTGAAAAGGTTTACCATGAACATCATATACTGGGATCCAAACTTGGAACTTTATAAACAAAACATGAATTAAAACTCAATAACAATATGAACTTCAATTTCAATTTACATGAATCATGAAATCTCAATCTTTGAATTTAGAAAAGGATTCTTTAACTTCTTGGGTGGAAGGAACCCAAGAATCAACATCTAACATACCTGGAAATCTAGATTCTTGAAATTCTTGAAGACTCTTGGAGGGATTCTTGAGATTGATTTGACTTGGGGGCTAGGGTTTTCTATCTTTGAGAGAGAATGATTTTATTCTGGAGGAATAGTGAAAATAAATAAGTAATTTTGGCTATTAAGGGTTTAAATCTCATATATAGGCTGATTAGGGGCTTTAGGAAATTACCAATTGGTCCTTGGAATTGAAAAATGGTATCTGAAAATCTCGATTTTTCATGTTGGCGCGATGCGATGAAATCGCGCCAACTCACTGGAAAGTGGACGACTGAAAAACTGGCTAGTGGTGCGACGCGGTGGAAATTGCGTTGCCACCTTGGTTGCGAACTGGAATAGCACCGCGACGCAGTGGAATCGTGTTGGTGCACTGGAATTTGACAATTCTGAAATTGAGCCTTGGCACGATGTACCCTAATCATGGAGGCTCACTGGATTTTGACGATTGCCATTTTGGCTGACTCCGCGATGCGCTAAAGTACCAGGTGGGACACTGCTTACTAAAATGGCTCTAACTCTTCGCTCTATTATCGGATTTGGACGAATTTGGTATCGATGGAATGCTTATTCAATTTTCCACATGATAAAAAGTCAAAATCTTGAAAATACCACAGGGAATAAAAGGTATTCATCTATGAAGTAAGATCTTTGATGTTCTAGGGATGAATCGAAGCTAGATAGAAATATGAGGTATTACAACAATGTGGAAGCCTTAAAACATGCACCCTAAAGAAATCATAAATAGTGTGGGTGTAGTGGCCATATATTTACATATCCCAATCGAATGCGATGGTAAGTCGTACAAGCTGCTTTCTTTCACTAGCTTGGCTCTCCAATTCCTTCTCATATTTTAACCTGAGGGCAACCTCATATTGCTCAAAAAATTGCTTTAGAGAGCTTTAACCGCTAATGTAGCCATCAAAGAAGGCGTACATTGACTCACACCTTTGCGTGGATATTATACCAGCCCAAAAAAAATGCTTGAGAAATATGAGAACCCATTTGGACCACTCCGAGTAGAGACTTTGGAACCAAATCTATCGACCCAGGTTGTATTCTTCAAAGAAGGCTTGCCATTTATCCTCAAATTCAGCAATTGTAATGTTGTCAAAGATGATCGCTTTGAAGCAAGCCTTGGCAAGCTTATAATTGGTCACCCCCCAAGCTTTACGGGTAGCTTGGTAAAGATGTGACAAATCACAGGTATTTGGTAGCACCTCATAAATGGCTACCTAAATACTCTCACATTAGTCTATGAGGATAGCCGTTGAAGGGATTTTTCTCATGGCCGTAAGCTAGGTTTTGAATACAAAATCATATGTTTCGATGTCCTCCCTTGTGAGAAAAGCACATCCCAGAAGTATAGACTGGTTGTGGTGATTAACACCAATGAACGAAGAAAATAACATGCGCTACTGATTCACGAGGTAGGTTGTATTGAAGCGTATGACGTCACTGAAGTCGCGGTAGGCAGCCTGCAGTATGTGTGCACCCATACAGCATTTCGAAGTATGTCAGTATTGTCGGATTCTATTGAATAAAAAAAATTTCATCCTTGGACTGCATATCCACAAAAAATTTGTACAACGTGGCAACATCACTGGAAAGTGTTCAGAGCCTCCGTTGCTGAAGAATATAGTGACGATAGTCCTTGGGAGTGCACCTCATTCTTCTGGGGCCTCCAAATTCGACCTCCAAGAGTCTTATGCTCTTTGAAGGCCTTAGACCTGCAATGTCGTGCGCTACTAGACTTCTCTTCACAGTCCTGCTCAATTCCCTATGGCAGGGTAAAAAATATGACAGTGCAGGTTCTAACTCATGATTGTACTCTAAGATAACCTTTGTCACTATGCACAAACCATCATTCATCACTTGACAGTTCACCCTAACTTTGCAATCAACCCTCTTACTTTGATTCTTACGCATAGTTTTTTAGTACTTATCACACCCAAATGTCACACACTTTAATTGACCAGCAAGTTTTTTTTGTACTTTTCTTTATAACTACAAAACCAGTCAAACGACTATGTTCTTGATAAAATGTGAAGGTGGTTTGTATACAATGAAAAGACATACCTTCAACAGGGCCTGCCGTATATTGCTCTTCAGTGTACCTATCATCATGCATTGGTCCTTCCTCTTCTTCAACACCATTCTCCCCATAATGATCTTCTTCGTCGTCCGAAATAGTTAAATCTTCATCTTGAACCAATTGATGAGACCTATTCATCTCCTCATCGGACAAGTTTTGAAGGTCTTCGTCGTCAGTGTCCAACTATCGATCTGGACCATTAGCATATCCACCATATGAATCTTCATTACCATGCAAACTATCACTATCCCCCAAGCCATAAAGGTTATTTAATGTTGCTCCTAATTAGTTATTAGAGTCATTATGATCTATTATGCCCGAATTAAATTAAAGAGGATAGAATAATTAATGACCAAGTGCAATGAAAGGGTAGGAAAATTTAATTGAGTATAGTAGAATGATTAGTGAAGACAAAATGCAAAAAAGGAAAGTTAAAAGAGTAGATCAGGAGAAGTTTGGTCTAAAAAAAATAAAAAGTGATTTTGTAATTTTGGAGGGAAGGATAGGCAGTTTTGGAGTCAAAGGAAAAAACCGTCATTTTACTCTTTTCGAGTAAATCGAGTCAATCGGTCTCGAGTACTTTAGCACTACCCTAATAAAAAAAATCAACAAATTGAAAAGTGCAGCATATTATGAGCTAATGATTATTACTGAATAATTGGCAACCAATTGTACAGACAAACTTTGAACTTTTTTGTACGTATATAAGTGATGATGAGTAAGCTTGACGTATATGTCATTTATGTGGTCATTTACTTGACCACTTGCCAAAACCAACAAATTGAAAAGTGCAGCATATTATGAGCTAAATCATTTGTGCAGACAACTTTGAACTTTTTTGTACGTACGTAAGTGATGAGTAAGCTTGACATATATTTCATTTATGTGGTCATTTACTTGGCCACTTGCCATCAATTGATAAATGACTCCATGACTAATCTTTCGAAATATACGTGTCAACTTTTATATTTTACCATCTGTGCGCTATTATGGGATGGAGTATAATGACATTGTATAAAATAATAATAATAATAATAATAATAATAATAATAATAATAATAATAATAATTTCAACTTCATTAATTCCATGTCACTTAAATATAAAATTCAGCTTGAAATTCTGAATATCATCCATAGCGATGGCCGAACCATGATCCTATTCAATTTGGTGAATTTTCTCCCAATGATGTATCATATAGGGAGGGAATGAAAAATGTCTTAGAATATGTGAAGCAATTTTTCTTTACATGTCAGATTATGATTTAAAAAGTTATGATAGAATTTTGTTGATTATATGAGCCTTGCAATTTCTTGTTATTCAAATTTAAAAAAATGATGTGAAATTAAAAAATGAGTCTGCAAGCTTAATACAAATATGAGACATGAAACTAATTACACTTGATATGATATTATGAATATAGTAGAAGTACTTAGTAGGTACAAGCAAAATCAAATTTATGTACTTGGTATGAAAGATAGTGGTTTGTTTTATGGAAAGATATCCTACTATAGCTTAAAAGCCTTTTATGAATTAGAGGAGAAAATTGGGTGTTTGTTTGGAGAAAAGAAATTATTGTTGCTAACTTTATCATAGAGACTGAGTTTATTGCTTTAGCTTGATTAATTTAAAAGTGAATTGATTTAGAAATTTGTTATACCAATCACTTTATTTTAAAAGATTACTTTCTCTAATTTTAATTAGTTGTGATAGCATTAATATAACTTAAAATGCATAACAACATTACTACATTGTTAATTTCAGATCCATAAGAAAAAACATAAATATGTTGATCATATTTGACATGTGGTGTCAATAAATAATTATGCCAAGTTTTGTGATAATCTTGCAGATGAACTAATCAAGGCCTTGACAAGATAAAAAGTTTGAAAAATCTGAGAGTACTTAATGAAATTTTGTATCTCGTATGAGTGGAATGTTGAAATTATAGGACTACCCTTCACAGATTTCACTTATGTGAATGCAAAAGAAGGCCACTTACTATGAGAATTGAGCTTATTCTCAAAAACACTTACCTAAATCGGGATAGTACAAGTCCGTGATGTGCTGACTATTAAAGTTTATGTCGATACCTTAATTGTTGTGTGTAAGCAGTGACACTTTATTTTTCTTAAGCAGACATAGTTCAAGTTTGACTATTAACTCCAAAGTAAAAGTTACTATTTTTCTAAGTGGAGGTTTAATGCAGAGCACATCTTCATTATGAATAATAGTCCCCCTTCAATTAATTAAATTAAACTCTCTTATTTGAATATTAAAATGAGTGGAGGATTATTGGGTCTGAGAGCATTTTAATATTCAATAAACTATATTAAAGTGTGATAGTTAAAAGATATAAAGTGGAGAAAGTAATGTCATCAGTTTGTGTAACTTTTGTAACCACATTTTATTGTCATGTTATGTCCTGTAACACATGTAACTAATAGGCTCTTGGTTTACCCACTTAATATTTTACTACTCCTTCATTTACTAGAAAGAAGAAATACTATATTTATATAAAAAGTGTTTTCTTGCTTGTTTTGTGACATAGATAAAGAAGAGAAAGATGATAAGTGTGAAAAAATATTATTATGTGTAATAGTGAAGAGAGATATTTTAAATCTCCAACTGTATTTACAATAGAAAAGAGAGTAATAATATGTTGTAGCAAAGTATTCTTTTAATGAAGTTTTGGATTTAAATTAATTCAAATTTGCTTAAGTTGTTCGAACATTGTTGGATTGTTATATCTAAATGAGACAATTTGATTGTTAATGTTAGGCGTATGTAGTGCCCTGTGATATTCAATTAATGTTAGGCGTATGTAATGCCTGCGATATTCAACTGATCTCATCGCTTTTCACTAGTACAATGCAAAAGATTTTAAAGTAAATGATAACATTTAATGTACTAATTTTTATTGATAATCAAATACAAATAACGTTTGAGTAGTGTTTGATAGTCCTAAATATTATTTCAATAACATGAAATCTTTTTTTAAAAATAAATAATTTTTTTATAAGCGGTGCCGAAACAACATAATTTAAATAATACAAAAATCCACAAAAGTGCACTGTATTATGAGCTAATGATTTCTGAATAAGACAACTTTGGACTTTTTTATGCGTGGGTGAGTGATGAATAAGCTTGACGTATATTTCATTTATGTAGTCATTTACTTGGCTTGGCCACTTGCCATCAATTGATAAATGACTTCATGACTAATCTTTCGAAATATACGTGTTATATTTTACCAACAGTATATAATGCGCTATTATGGGACGGAGTATATGTTGCAACTTAAAAGCATCTCAAAGATAGTCTCTCCCAATATAATGGCAATAATACTGCAAAGGAAATTAGACAAGTACTGCCTGCTCAAGCCACATATGGAACCACACTTTCAACTTCATCAATTCAATGTCTCTCAAATGTGCCATTCAACTTGGAATTCCGGATATCATCCATAACCATGGCCAACCCATGACCCTATCTGATTTAGTGAAGTCCCTCCCTATTAGCAATATCAATGGTAAAACTCGCAATTGTATTTATCGTCTTATGCGTATTCTATTCCATGCAGGTTTCTTTGTTCAAACCAATCTGATTAACAAAGAAGAAGAAAAGGCAGAGAAGAAGGAGGAGGAAAAGGAAGAGGAGGGATATTTACTTACTCCAACTTCACGTCTCTTCCTTAAAAATGAACCTTTGAGTCTAGTCCCATTTTTGCAAGTTCAACTAGATCCAATGATGATGGATCCATGGCAATGTCTAGGCAAATGGTTCAAGAATGGCGACCACTCAAGTAGTACTACTCCATTCGGGGCTGTTCATGGCAAGTCATTTTTCGAATATTCTGTGGATGAACCGAGGTTCAACCGTTTATTTAATGAATCCATGTCTTGTGATGCCGCATGGGTTACAAGTGTGATAACTGAATATTGTAAGGGAGCTTTTGAAGGATTGAAATCATTGGTAGACATAGGAGGTGGCACGGGAACCTTGGCTAAAGCAATTGTGGATACGTTTCCACAAATAAGTTGCACTGTATTTGATCTGCCACAAGTAATTGAAGGATGTGAAGGGAGCAAGAACATCACTTATGTGAGTGGAGACATGTTTAAGTTCAATCCTTCCGTCGATGTAATATTTCTAAAGGTAATTAATTAACTCGTAATTTTCTTTTTCATTATAGTAAACGTATGTACGTACTTGTATTAATCAATGGTTTATTTTTTATGAATATTGACAAATAGGGGATATTGCATGATTGGAGCGACGAAGATTGTATCAAAATATTAAAAAAATGTGAAAAAGCAATTCCAATTAAAGAGAATGGAGCAAGAGTGATCATCATTGACATGGTACTAATGGGTCAGAAAGGAGACCACAACGCATATGAGACTAAACTTTTCATGGACGTGCTCATCATGGTTCACCCTTTTGGAAAGGAAAGAAGTCAACAAGAATGGGCAAAACTCTTTTCTGATTCTGGGTTTAGTGTATGGCTGTCAAGTGGGCTGGGCCGGGTCAACCCAGAATCGGCCCGTGTTATTTAACCAGGTTAAGGGCCGGGTCCGGGTTGGGGTCTAAGTGGGCCGGGCCGATCTAGGCCCAATAGTAAAAAAATTAAAATCCCACCCTAACTCGGCCCACTTAACCCAACTCGGTCAAATTCACCAAAATCCGGTCAAACCCGGTTAAAATATCGGTCAAACCCGGTCAAAAATATTAAAAAAAAAAAAAAAAAAACTTTCTTTCAATATACATTACATATACCCACCTATATACATTATAAATACGTTAAATAATATATATACACTATATATATAGTATATACTACATTAGAATTTAAAAAATATATACACATATACACGATTAGTCAATTAGTCATATATACGCACCATTCAATGTATATATACTACTACTTATAAATATACTACAATATATATATACATTACAATATATATAGATATACTTATATACTAATTCAGAAAACATATACACATGTATGCGTTAAATATACAAGATATATACACGTGTATATGCACCATACAATGTATATATACAACTACTTATAAAATATACTACAATATATATACATTACAATATATATAGATATACTTATATTCTAATTTATAAAACATATACACATGTATACGTTAAATATACACTTCTATAGAAGATATATAACCGTGTATACACACCATTCAATGTATATATACTACTACTTATAAAATATACTACAATATATATACATTACAATATATATAGATATACTTATATACTTATTTATAAAATATATACACATGTATACATTAAATATACACTTCTATAGAAGATATATACATGTGTATACGCACCATTTAATGTATATATAATACTACTTATAAAATATACTACAATATATATATACATTACAATATATATAGATATACTTATATTCTAATTTATAAAACATATACACATGTATACGTTAAATATACACTTCTATTGAAGATATATGCACGTGTATATGCACCATTCAATGTATATATACTACTACTTATAAAATATACTACAATATATATACATTACACTATATATAGATATACTTTTATACTAATTTATAAAACATATACACATGTATACATTAAATATACACTTCTATAGAAGATATATACACGGATATACGCACCATTCAATGTATATATACTACTACTTATAAAATATACTACAATATATATACATTACAATATATATAGATATACTTATATACTAATTTATAAAACATATACACATGTATACGTTAAATATACACTCCTATAGAAGATATATACACGTATATACACACCATTTAATGTATATATACTACTACTTATAAAATATACTATAATATATATACATTACAATATATATAGATTTACTTATATACTTATTTATAAAACATATACACATGTTTACGTTAAATATACACTTCTATAGAAGATATATACACGTGTATATGCACCATTCAATGTATATATACTACTACTTATAAAATATACTACATTATACATACATTACAATATATATAGATATACTTATATACTAATTTATAAAATATATACACATGTATACGTTAAATATACACTTCTTTAGAAGATATATGCACAAATATACAAAACATATGCTACTTAATATAATAAATTAATAATATTTGGTAGTAAATTAATAATATATTAGAAGTATGTTTTAAATTTAAAGTAGAAAACTAGAAATTCAATTTAAAATTTTAAATCGTTAAATCAAAAAATATAAAAACAAGGACTAAGGAGTGAATGAATTCGGGAAATTTTATTGATTGCAAAATGATCCAAAATTTATAATTTACATGATTGAAAAATCTACAAATTATGCATCATTTTTTCCAACTCATTCATGTTAATATTAGCGGGAACTTGCATAGGATAGTTGAAGTCAACTGGGGCAAAACCATGCATTGGACTTGATTCTGCTGAGTTCTCTCATGAAGTCATAATTTCTTCAAGTTTCAGCTCGTCGCTTGGCTCCGGTTCCATTCCTTGGTTTCTTCTTTCCGCTCTAATCCAATCTCTGAGGCAAACTAGAACATTCATTGCATTGCTTCCCAATAAGTGTCGGTTGTCTTCAAGCTGCTGTCGTCCCTGACTAAAGGCGCTCTCTGATGCAACAGTTGACATTGAAACATTCAAGATATCTCTAGCTAATCTTGAAAGCACAGGATACTGTGTTTCATTACTCCTCCACCAATCCAACGTGTTGATCCGTCGTCTGCGATCCTCTGGTGCCGTCCGAAGATAATATTTTAGCTCTTCCTGATAAGTTGATGTTTAAGTTCTCTCATCAACACTGTTCCAACAATTTAAATCATAAAACGAATCAAAAAAACCACTATGTGCCAGCCTTTTAGAAGATGATGGCTCCTCGGGAGGATGAGGAGCGACAGTTGGAGTGATATTTGTTAGTACGGCTAAATCAAATAAATCAGCATAGTGATTATATAATTTTTCTATGCAATCCTTTGCATCAGCCGTAGCCGTCCACAAATCAGGCTGTACTTGTTCAGAATCATGGTTAGTATTTATTTCTAAGTTAGTATAAATAAGAGTACTAAAGTGGCACATATTATTATATTTCATGCACGGATTTAGCATAGCACCAACCAAGTAAATAGGGGGAATCGGGAAAAAATATTTTTTAAATTTCGTAAATATGGCGCGAACAACTTCTTTATAACCTTCTTTATTTTTATATTCTTTGAGCAAATCAGAAATATCGGCTATATATGCCAAAATATTACAAACAGTAGGATAATAAGCACCGGAAAATTCAACCGTAGCTACATAAAATTTTTCTAAAAACTTAACAAGATCATTAATTACAACCCAATCAAAATTATGTAGCATGCAATCAGCAGAATCAGTAAATGAACCGCAATGTTGGTTAAAAGCTAGTGTAATAGGAATTCTATATTTATAACAAGTTTTTAAAAATTCATACGTAGAATTCCATCTAGTATCAATTTCCTCAGGCATCAAAATCGGTGTAAGTCCATTTTCTTGACATTTAACTTTAAATTCTCTAATTCTCGATCTACGATTATTTCCTTGAATAAAACCAACGGCAAGACGAATTTTTTCAATATAAAGCTCAAAAAAACTCAAGACCATCTTTTACAATTAAATTATATATATGACATGCACACTTAATATGAAAAATTTCAGGCAAGGGCGGAGATAGCGTAAATTTTATTTTTGTTATAGCAGTCTTGTTGTTAGAAGCATTATCAAAAGCAATACATAAAATTTTATTTTCGATACCATAATATCTGACAATTTTAACAATAGAATCAGCAATAAATTGTCCAATATGTTTACGATCTTCATCATATAAAAAAGCAAGAATATGTTTTTGCACATGAAATTACTATCCATCCAATGACAAGTAACGGTTAAATAATTATTTTTATTTACAGCACGACCAAGATCAGAAGTTAGGGACAATCTACATTGAATTTTTTTAACAATGTTGATAAATAAAAACAATATTGTGAATGGAGTCTAAAAATATCAGACCAACAAGTAGTTCTAGGAATACCATTAAACATAGGATTATAAATTGTTTGTATATAACGAATAAAGGCATCAGAAGAAGGAAAACTAAAAGGCAAACAACCCACAGCTACCATTTTAGCTATTTCTTCCCGGTCCCTCAATTTATTATACTTCTTCGCTACGTGACCGGTTGTTGGGTCCATTCTAGTTTGCGTTGGCCCACCAACATCCCCACCACCTTGTGCAATATTTAACTCTCTTTTGTGATCTTCAGCTATATGTCTCATTAACGTACCCGTACCCCCTTGCTTGCCTCCACTTCTATGCTTATATATTTGTTGACAAATATTGCATTGCACCTCAATATCTGATATACGTTCAAAAAATTTCCATGCAACACTATTTTTTTACGAGGTCTTGGGGCACTGGGAGGACGGAGAGGGAGATCAACCGATTCAGATCTAACGTTAGCATCTCCTACTGCGGGTGTCTCAGCAATATTTTCATTATCTTCGTCTAAATTAACCGCATCTACTTCATTTTCTTCTTCTATACCGTAATTTTCCTGAGCTTCTACATAATCCATATCGTGAGCACCTACACCTATTTCTTCCTCAAAAGGTGTACCAAGCGGTACCGGAGGCGAAGGCACACGGGTATATGTACTACTTGAACTACCTCTACCACTAGTAATTCGCTTTTTACTACCACTACTGCTTACGGGACAAAAAATTTTAACACCTCTAGTAGCGAGGTTTCTTAATTTATCCATAATATAAATTAAATTAAACTAAAAATATTCAAAATATACAAATATAATAAAATTAAATATTAAACAATTAGTACAATAAATAAAAATTAAACGTAAGAGATGGAACGACAATACCAAATTTTGGAAGTATTCGAAGGTTGCGACTTTAGAAACTTCCGCTCGTACTTTGTAAACGAAAAATTAAAAAATTAAAGTGAACACTTTAAGAAATTAAATATATTGAATATTTGAGAATTGAGAATTGATATTTGAGAGAGAATGAGATTTGAGAGAGTGAAAAATTGTGTGAAAAATGATTTGAAGTTGTAGGGTATTTATAGAATTTTTTTGGGATTAAAAAATATTTTTTAAAGTTAATTTTTTTTTTTAATAAACGGGCCCAAACTAGCCGTTTGGACCCAAAAACGGCTATATAGCCGTTGGGCCAACGTCTAGTTTGGCCCAAAATCCTTTTTTTCTTTAAAAAAAAACAAAGGTATCTGGACCGGGCTTGGTCCGGGCCGGGTTAGCCGGGCCCATTTTAAAAAAATAACCAGCCCGGGATCCGAAACCCTAAAGTCCTAGGGCTTACCGGGCCGGATCAAGCCAGGTCGGGTTAGTTACAAGGGCCAAGTCGGGCCGGGTCGGTCCGACCCACTTGACACCCTTAGTTTAGTGACTATAAAATCATTCCCATATTAGTATTGAGATCTATTATTGAGATTTATCCTTAAATAATCTACTCTTGCCACTATAATATAACTAAAGAAGATATGTCCTAGATATAGTGGCTAAATAGTAAATCCAATTTCAAATTGTAAAAGTTTTTTCGTTGCTACTTTGGAGGTGAAGAAAAACAACAATTGAGAAGGAAAATCTTCTTTCGTATTTCACTGTATATCCATAAATCTGTACATAGTAGTATAAATAGGTGAAAAACTCTAACAGACTCTAATAAAATTGTACACTTGGCCTAATGTTATTGGTTGTTGCCTGTACAAATTTATTCCGTGCAATCTTTTTGTGCAAGGACTTTCACCAATGCTTATAAAAAATTCGTTGATGGAACGACAACTATCTGGGCAAGTCGCTCAGTCTGCATCACAAAAATCTACAAGCTTTAGTGAAGGAGATGAAGTCATAAAAAGTCCTAATCCAGGGTTACCAAGCAAATAACGAAGGACATGAATAGTTGCATCAAGATGTGGCTTTCGAGGATGTTGCATATATTGACTCAAATGTTGGACGGAGAAAGCCAGATCAAGCCATGTGTGAGTCATATAGTTTAATTGGCCCATTAATCTCCGATATAAGGTAGGATCTAGAAGAGGATCTCCTTCATCTACTTTCAATCTCAAAGATGGGTCTAAAGGTGATTTGACAGGTGCTAGATCAAAATAGTTATACTCATTAAGCACCTCAAGTATGAATTTCCTCTGATTCAAGATCAATCCTTCTGCTTTCTGGATGACTTCCATCCCCAAGAAATAGTGTAAGTTTCCCAAGTCTTTGATTTGAAATTCTGAGTATAAGAAACTTTTCAAAGCATGTATCTCTTGGATGCCATCACCCGTTAGGACTATATCATCAACGCACACTGCCAAAATAGAAATAGAAGTACCCTTGTGCTTATAAAATAAAGAGTAATCATTAAGAGAATGAACATAACCTTTAAATTCAAGGGTTGTAGTGAGTCTAGAGTACCACTGGCGTGAAGCCTGTTTTAAACCATAGAGACTTTTCCGCAAACGACATACATGTGAAGGGCTAGGAGGCTGAACACCTTTCGAAAACTGCATGTAAACTTCTTCATCTAACTCACTATGTAAAAACACATTGTTGACGTCCAGTTGAAATAATCCCCATCATTTTTTAACTTCTATAGCAAGTATGCATCTAATGGTAGTGATCTTAACCACCAGGTTGAACGTTTCAGTAAAATCGACTCCTTCTCTTTGTATATCCCCTCTCACAACAAGTTTAGCTTTTAATATTTCAACCGAACCATCAGATTTAAGATTAACTTTATATACCCACTTACATGGCAGAGATTTTCTCCCAGTAGGAAGCTGTACTACTTTCCAAGTATTGTTAGTAATCAAAGCATCAAATTCTTTGGCCGTTGCATCTTGCTAACCTGGATGTAGAAATAGTAGAATTAGGAGTAGGAGAAGAAACAGAAGCGGGTGAGGAAACAGAGAAGGGGGAACTGGAAACGGTAGGGACTTGGGAAGAAGTAGTAGTAGAGCTAGGCACATTGATGAAATCTGAAAAATCATCTGAAATTGAAACATTTGAGGGCACAGGAAAAATAGGAATAGTAGTGTTAATTGATTTAAAAGGGAAAGTTTTCTCATAAAAAACTACATTCCTGCTAACGATAAACTTTTGAGTTTTTAAATTGAGTAATTTGTAACCTTTTTTCCCAAAGGGATAACCAAGAAAAATGCAAGGATCTGCTCTAGGCTCTAGTTTATGTCTTTCTTGAGTTAAAGTAGATGCAAAACATAAGCATCTAAAGCTCCTTAGATGAGTATAATAAGGAGTTGTACTGAATAAAATATGATAGGGTGTTTTGAACTTTAGAACCTTAGAAGGACATCTGTTGATGAGGTATGCCACTGCCATAACACAGTCACCCCAAAATTTTTAGGCTAGATGCGACTGAAACAGTAAAGCTCTAGACATCTCAAGTAGATATTTATGCTTTCTTTCTACCACATCATTTTGTTGTGGTTTGTCTACACAAGATGTTTGGTGAATGATACCTTGAGAAGAAAGAAAAAAAGAAGTTTCTACACTAGATCCAAGTTCCCAGGAATTGTCAGATCTTATTATTTTCACCCTTTTATCAAATTATCGTTCCACCATTGCTAAGAAATGTTTTAAAACTGAAAAAGCATTGCTTTTAGTGGATAAAAGATATATCCAAGCCCCTCTACTAAAATCATCCACTATTGTAAAAAAATACTTATAACCATCATATGTGGGAATGTGAAAAGGACCCTAACTATCAATATGAATAAGATCAAAAATTTGTTTAGAAGTAATGTTACCCATAGAAAAAGGGAGCTTGGATTGTCTAGCAAGGGGACAAATTTCACAAGGCACATCAAACTTTGAATAAACGGAAATAGGAATTTCGTTGATATTTCTCATATTGGATAAAGGCATATGTCCTAATCTAATATGCCATAACTTTTTATTTACATCAGAGAAAGAAAGACTTGAGAAAGCAATAGAATTGCTACTCTTTGATTGAAAGACTGAACTAGAAAAATTACTACTAGGTTTACTAGATTTGAAAACACAAGGTTGATTACTCTGTAACACATAACGACCATTTCTGGATTCACCAAGCATCATTGGGCTCTTCGTTGAAGGATCCTGCATAAAACAGAGAGATGAAGAGAAGATCAATAAATGATGAAATTGTTCACATAACTTTTGAACAAATAACAAATTGAAATGGAAACTTAGGACAAACAAAACATTAGTGATAATGAAATTTGGAAATAGTCTTATAGAACCTGCATGTGTTACTCTGACCCTATGAGAGTTAAGAAGTTTGACAAATGATGCTCTAGGCAATAACTTAAGGGAATTAAAGTAATCTTTGTGAAAAGTCATGTGTTGACTTTCCCCCGAATCTATGATCCATGAATTAGGATAGATTTCTTTGTGAGAAATTTCAGAATGAAAAGAAAAAGGTACAGGACTTATACCACCACAATTAACATTAGCTATGGCCTCAGTTTCAGTGTTTTGATCACCAATTTTTCCTTGGTTAAGCATGTGTTTGATTTGATTCAGTTGTTCTTGAGTGAATAGTTTTTCTGTCTCCGTAGGGTCAACATTGTAGTAAAACTGATTCCCTACACCTTCTTCTGAAGAAACTGCATTGCCTTGTGCTGTGTGTGTATTGTTCTTTGTCCTGGTAAACTTAAAATCGACTAAAAAACCATGAATCTTATAACAATAATCAATGATAGGTCCTGATTTCCTGCAATATTTGCTAACAAGGTTAGACTTTTTATTATCATTATAAAACTTCATTCCTTTGTTAACCGGAGGAGGGGGTCTTCTGTTAAAATTATTCTTTCCAGTAGCTACAAAAGTAGATCCATCTCTAGGATATTTGGTGGTTGTGAGCACTTCCCTTTGTTTGTATTCTTGCATGAGTAGTGCATAAGCATTAGCGATAGATGGCAAAGGAGAAATCAGTAAGATATTACCTCTAGCACTATAATAAGACTCATTCAAACCCATGAGGAATTGTACCAGCCTCAGATCCTGCTTTGCCTTGATATTCTTGTCTTTTGCTCTGCAAGTACAGTCACAACTACACATGATGAAGGCATCCAAACATCAAGCTCATCCCATAATCGCTTGATCTTTGTGTAGTAAGTTGCAATGTCACAAGTACCTTGTGAAAGGTCACTCAGTTTCTTTTGAAGTTGAAAAAGCTTAGCTCCGCTGCTTTGGCCAAACCTTGCTTCCAAATCATTCCACAACTCCTTAGTTGGGGATGAGTAGATGACACTTTCCGAAATCTCCCGAGAAAGAGAGTTTAAAAGCCAGGAGATCACCATGTTGTTGGCCCTGCTCCAAGCCTTGTATAGATCTTTGTTTTCAGTTGGTGCAATGGTCGATCCATCAATGAAACCTATCGTATTTTTGGTAGTCAACGCAATCATCATTATCCTATTCCATCCTGCAAAACTTTTTCCATCAAAAGG
The DNA here is from genome assembly GCF_002878395.1 of Capsicum annuum. Taxonomy (NCBI): domain Eukaryota; kingdom Viridiplantae; phylum Streptophyta; class Magnoliopsida; order Solanales; family Solanaceae; genus Capsicum; species Capsicum annuum. The sequence continues at coordinate 14,726,219 of NC_061121.1, forward strand.
AGTATTCACCAGCAAAGTACCCAGTGAATCAGACGGAGAGATGAAATAAGGATGGGAGGATGAAGTAAAATCAGTAGCAGCAGGTACTGTAGTTCTTCGAGCTATTACAGTTGAATTATCACTCATGATTGAAAAGAAGTGAGTCACGGTGTGGGAATTTGGAAAAAAAAAGATAGAATAAGGATTCAAAGCCCTTGCTCTAATACCATGAAGAAAAACAATAATTCAGAAGAAAAATTTTCTTTTGTATTTCACTATGTATCCATAAATCTATACATGGTAGTATAAATAAGTGAAAAACTCTAACCGGCTCTAATAAAAGTGTACACTTGGCCTAATGTTATTGGTTGTTGCCTATACAAATTTATTTTGTGTAATCTTTTTGTGCAAGGAAAAAATATATATAAGAAATTCTTAAGAGGATTTTGTGATAATCACTTGATTTAAGAAAATTATGCCAATTATTCTCTTGCAAAGCAATAAATGTCCAGGGTAATTTAGTCTTTTGCTAAATCTTCTTCATTTTCTTTCATCCTCTTTCTTCTTAGCTCTTGTTTGTTGATGGTAATCGGAAAAGCAATCGGACAAATTATTTTCACACCAACAGGAGGCAAGGCAGTCAACCTCCTTTGTACGTTTTTTGCTAATGAATAAACTAGGTAGGGGACTATACCTAATCCCCCATCACTATAGGAAAACTGTGTGGATGGTGTGTACATATATATATATATTAGAAAAATATATGCTCAGTTTTGAAGTTCAATCTTTCTTTCATCTCAATAGTTTCTAAGCGCGCGTTTCGTACATACGTGTGTTTTATGTGAATAAGTATATAATCTTATGAAATTACATATAGTAGTGAATGTGCACCTGAGCAGTAGACTGAGAAAGATCAATCAACTCATGTAAAAGTATGTTTTCATGAACTTACTTTTTTTTTTTTTGGGAAAACCATCTACCGAGCACTCAGTTCTTGAGGTAGTGGGGGGTTTGACATAGACCAGGCCATATTAATTTAATAAAAAAAACTAAACAAAGGAGGGAGACATAAAATCAAAACCTCCGAAAAACGTAAAGTTTTAACATATTAAAAGTAAAGTTTGAAATGCTATGCCTGTTTTGAACTAGAATTAAAAACACGACTAAAATTCAATCACTAATACTAAAAACAGGTCGAAAATCGAGGCTCAAAACCAACTAAGGCCCTCGATTATAGTATAAAATTGACGCAAAATCAATAGATTATAACATCGAAAAAATGATTGGTCGGTTTACCCATAATGATGCAAAGTCTACGGTATACCAAACGAATCGATGGACCCTCAAAGCACAAGTATATTTTTTACATGGATTTGACATGGGTCAACATCGATTGCAGTCTATTAAGCGTTACCAACAGCTTAAAATTGTTTATTTAACCACCCCCAAATCATGTGATTATGTGTTTAAACTTTTTTTAATTTAATTATTTCCTTTTCACCACCCCCAAATCATGTGATTATGTCCTTTAATTTTTTTAATTTAATTAATTTTCTTTAACCTCCCCCAAATCATGTGATTATGTTTTAAAAAAAAATTAATTTAATTATTTTCTTTCACCAATCCCAAAACATGTGATTATCTATTTAAATCTTTTTTAACTAATTATTTTCTTTCACCAGTCTCAAAATAAGTTATTATATTTTTAAATCTTTTTCAATTTAATATTTTCTTTCACCAGCCCCAAATCATGTGATTATTTGTTTAAACTTTTTTTAATTTAATTATTTTCTTTCAAACTACAAGCTACTGATGGCCCATCGATTCATATGGTCTGCAATCGACTTATATGTTTGATCGAGGAGTGACTACGGCTAAGATCGATGATAGACTACATATCATTTTTTACTCTTCGTGAATTTAATCAAGTCATTGTACAATTGTGTTCATTGAACAAGGAATAAATATTTGAAAAGTTGGTTGTATAGAAGAATAACCAACACAAAAAGCAACAACCCAAAAAAGCCTATGTAACATTTGTTGGCCATGCTACAAGTGGTTCTTTTGTGCCCGGATTTCTTGCATATTGAACACTTATTCCTCCTTTTGGACTTGAATGTTTCATCGATGCCCTTAACGCGTTTGACTTTCTTCCTTCCGAGTTTGGGACCATAGGGGGTGGAAAAATCTTAGTGTCTTGCAATTCCTGTGGCACAGTCTATTCGAACTCTGGAGGGACAATGTTAATAACTTCAGAGTATGTGAGGAGGTAAGTTTCAACTTTATAAATTGACGAAGAGTACTCGTATATGGAGTTACCATAACCTTCGCCATCACCATACTTTGCTCGCAAAGCGGCCATCGCATTTTCACATGGCATTTTCACCAAGTCATATTTCCTACAAGAATAACTCATCTCCAAGAGATTGGCCTTGACAGTAACACCGTTGCCGAACACGATGAATTGATCGAGATCCCAATTTATATTAGTCACATACAAGGAATCGCTCGCACTCTTATCATCCCTTAGAATCATTTCTGCACAAGGCACAAATTTGTTGTTTGTACTGTCGACAAAGGCATGCCGCTCCCTATACTTTTCACCAAATTTTTTAGTAATTGAATTGAATATGTATGACACGGGCTACTCCCATTCATCCGTCAACACTGACTTGGGCGACTCAACGATGTTTATGGTCATCACATCGTACCTATTGTTCGGGAAGTATGCTCTACTCCATTTCTCAAAACCAAGCACATTTTCAAGGACATGTGTTGCCTTGGGGAAATTATTCATCAATTCCGCAAAATGCTCGCTAAACTCATCAAGAGATAAGCCTTTGTCGCGGTGTAGAATACATAAAGATGTTCTCCACAGTGTTGATTTACATGAAAACTTTCAGCGAAGTTCCTCATGCAAGTCCATGATGCGCACGACTGTAAACATGGGATAAGGCATTGACAATGCTAATGTGCCTACTTCCATTAGTGAAGGAATGTCTTGGTTGTAATCCCGTTCCACAATCTTCTTTTGCATCTTGCGAGTCCGATGAAACATCTTCCATATGCATAGAATCATCTTCCATATTAATTGGATGATCACCATCATTCTCATAATCATTCAAATTGTCGTCGACTTTGGGGAGTCAAGGTGGGGGTGGTGATGAATTCAACGGTCCTTCGAAGGGCCACTCAACTACATTTATCCTTAAAATAGGCCTAAAGCCATGTGCATCAACATCCACATGTACAATGACACACGTATATCATTATTTATGATCGTAGAATTGTAATGACCCTTCAGGTTATTAGCCGTGCTCTTGCTTATTTTCACTTATAGAGCTCCTCCATAGTCGTCTCAATTTATTAGTAATTTTTTGGAATCAATAGTTCAGTTACCTGACAGTTTGTATGATTTTTAGAATCGCTTTTCTAATTTGAAGTCTTCGTCGATTCCAAATGGCTGCCGAGCAAAAACAACAACAACAGCAACAAACCCAGTTTATTCCCACATAGTGGGCTCTGGGGAGGGTAAAATATATGCAGTCCATACCACTATCCCCGAAGGAGTGAAAAATTCATTTAAATAATTTCGGATGCAAATTTTAACTGTGCCAGTAGCTATGTAATATTAATTTTAGGATAGATAGACCCTTGGTTCGGATCCCACAACACTCGAGCTCATTTTGATCCATTAGTTCAAAAGTCAAAAACTGAAATATATGGGTGTGGGACCCACAGTGACCTAAATGACCTTGGATGGAAAATATGACTTTACCAATGCGTCTGGAATGTCGAATTTAGTGAGGTTACATAGTTCATTTGCGAAAAACAGAGTCTGAATAAGTCCGAAAGGTCAAAAACAAGTTTTGACCTTACGGGCCCATCTAAAATCATATAAAAGGGTCTTTTGGGCAGATTTTGGGGTATTCTTCATTTCTATTAAAGCCCTAGCATCCATAAGATATTGGTGACTTAAAAAATGGGTCTTGTGGGTTGATTAGGAGCTTAGTAACTTGTGTAATCCATCCTTTTGCTATAAATCTAAGTAAGAATTCCCCTAATTTGATATTGATTTCATGATTTCTTGACTCAAAACCCCTAAATCATTGTGGGTAAATTGTATCCCCAAAATTGAGTGATTGACTCAAATTACTTGAGAGTTTTAACTTCCTAAAGATAATTAGGCTATGGTTGGTCTTGAAAACTCCTTTCCAAGGATGAAACCCAATTGTGGTTTTGGTGTCCATTTGAAACCCATGTCACAATGGTGCTATAATGGATATTTTCATTCTTGTTGTAATGCTTATATTGTATTATTTATAGCATTGCTTGTGGAAGGAGAAGCTTCTCGGAAAGGAAAAGAAAGGAAAATTTCATTAGTTCGTGAGTTGCTTGGATTCAACGTAGGTTAGGTTTTCCCATAGTATAGATTGAGTGTGTTTATAATGTAATCATTGATATCTTGTGAGATTAGGTGGAGAATTTAGACGATAGTTGATTAAATGGTGAATTTAGAATTCATTAATTGCTATAGGCCATGGATTTATAAGGTATGATATTTCACCCTTAGTCTAGAACCTTGGTTAGCTTAATTGGGTCTCATGAATATTATTTTAAGTAGACGTGAATGGTATACTTCTCTATCATTAGGAGTGTATTGACCTATATAATGCCTAGATAGGAGATGACCTTGGTGTTGGGTTGACTTAGGAAGGATTCTTGAAGAGACTTTGCCTATTGACCTAGAAAGGATTGGTAAGCCCTTATGGTGAGGTATGGATGACTTAGCCTAATTTCGGGTAGAATCTAGACATGTGTTAGTAAGCTTGGCATTCTCGGGATTTAGAAGTAGGAATTGACCCACCTCAAGATTGAACTAAGTAAATGCTTAGCGACCTAGATACGTGGTGATTGTCCAAGCTATATACATATATGTAGGAGTTGTGATGGTTGCACTCGATTATCAGATTATCTTGTGATCATGAGTTGAATACCCTTGTTAAGTAATTACTGTGCATGTTTGGTAAATACTCATGCTCTTGTTGATGCTCATATCATGTGTGAAGCTTATTAGTAAGGTAAAATGGCAAGTGTTATCCCACATCCCTACTTCTTTATATATTGTGATCTTTTATGTATGCTTATTGGTTTGGCCATGCATGTGGATGTATGTTGTTGTATCTGGAGAAATATGTGATATTATGATGATTCCTGATTCGAGTCCGGAGGAATATGTGATATTATGATGATGCCACAGTTCGAGTCCGGAGGAATGTGTGATATTATGATGATGCCGAATGAATTTGGAGGAATACTTGATATTATGATGATGCCCGGTTAAAGATCAGAGGATTATGTGATATTATGATGATGCCCGGTTCGAGTCCAGAGGAATATGTAATATTATGATGATGCCCGATGAATTCGGAGGAATACGTGAGATTATGATGATGCCCGGTTCGAGTTCGGTGGAATGTGTGATATTATGATAATACCTGATGAATTCGGAGGAATATGTTGATATTGTGATGATGCCTGGTGAATCCGGAAGAGGTAAGAACATTATGATGCCGTGTGGAGCAAATTTACTTATATGTATTGAAATTTGTAAGGTTAGGCCATGTGGGGCCAACTACCTATGTGCTTGAATTATGAGGTCTCTCTTGGTAAATTGTTATTCGTTTCTTGTTCCAAATCACTATATAAGAGGTGTGACCTTTGTTGATGCTAAATTAGCTACTAGAGGAAATTTGTGTCTAATATTGAGTTAAGGCTTAGCGTTATGTGTAAGCTTTCATAAAAATTCAAGGGCTAACCTAATATATATACTTGACTTGAATAAGAGGTTATATTATGAAATCTTGCCTAATAAGGTGGTTTATGTGATAACTAGCTACTTCTAAAAGATATGATTATTATTTGGAACCTAGAAATCTAATAAACTAGTTGGTGGATTTTACTTGATTAGAATATGTAAACTAGTCCTTAAGGTTGTGACATGCTTAGTGATGATGGATCTAGTATTGCGTGATGGTTATTTAAATTATCTTCTAACATGTGAAATTGAGATGGCTTATTTGATAACTCATGCCATGATGATGCTAGTTAAAGAATGGCCTTATGATACTTTAATAACCTATACTATGGGTGACTTGTAGTTTTTCCCCACTTTGATGACTAGTGATTTTAAGATTTGTAATCTTTTGACTTCTGAAAAAAAATAAGGTTAATTAGTATGGACTTTGCGGTATTTATCAATGAATTATAGAATTAATGATTACATGCCTATGCTATGACAATGTTGCTTTCTTTATGCTGAATTACGGTATGGGTGTTTGGAAGTGGATTTCGATAATGAGTCATGGCAGGGTTGTGCTACCTGCGGTTTTTGGTAAATTGATGGAGCAGCTGTGCTTTATGGTATTATTGGTTATATTCTTTTGTGTACTCTCCGGTGGTATGGGACGCCATGATGAGTTCTTTATTGTGCTCTCTTTCGTGTACTTTCCGGTGGTATGGGACATCGTGGTAAGTTCTTGTGTGTATGTTATAAAGATGGTTGATGATGATTATGGCAAGTAGATGTTTTTCTATTGTGTATATGGATGTATGCTTTCAAAATGGTACTCAATTGTTATGGTGATTATGGAGTATATTGAAATAGTATGTCATGTTAGTGCTGTAGTAGTAAAGATGTTATTACAGTGGTTTCAAAGCAGATTCAGGTTCGATCCTACCCCTTGACTTTAAGATCATTGTCTTAATTTATATCATCTTTACATTATATTTGAGCTCAGTCGGCCAATGATGCCTACTGAGTACCCGTGTTTTGGTAGTCATACTACACTTCTGTACTTTTTGGTGCAGACCCAGGTTCTAGTTGCCGTCGTTGAGCTAGTTCGTGCGAGTTGACTATTCGTAAATGGGGTTATCTCTTGGAGATTGAGTTTCCCTCTTTCCCCTCTATTCTTATTTGTCTTTTGCTTTCGAGACAAATGTATGAGATTATTTAAGACATTTTAGATTCTGGGATTGTAAATTCCTCTTGTCAAGTTTAGAAGCTCTTGTGTTAATACTATCAGGTCGTAGAATTTGTGTTTGAATATCGGTTGTTGTTAGTAGTGAAATGTTGTTGTTATATATTGTGTTCATATATAGAGTCCATGTTGGACGTTCTTACCGAGGTAACGCATTGCCATAACTCCGGATTACGATATCGGCTTACCCGGTGGAATATGATAGATGCCATCATGACTCCAAATATTTTCCATACATATTTTCCCACTGCAGCTTCATTCTAGCTAATAGAATCAATTATACCAAACTCTCCTTCATGTTTAGATCTACACACTAAGTCCCGCCAGGTTATGGGAGGGGGCTTATTTGAGTAAGCTTGTCCAATCAATAAGAAATTCCTGCATAATACCACTATTTGCTTCATAACCCTTTTTATTAGAATAAACATAGATGAATGTGCAGTAACACTGAATTAATGTTTAGACCCCAAGTCTTGATTCTGCTAACTATTTTTTCAATCAACATTTCGCAAGATTCTTTGAAGAGACGGGGATACCCAAATATCTGAATGGCATTGTACCTTTCTCATAGCATGTTGGTTCACTTAGATCCTCAAATACTTGATGATCCATGTTTGCACTAAATATACATGACTTGACTATATTTGTATTAAATTTTGAGGTCATAGAGAAGGTGTGCAATCCTCTAATTATCAGTATTACTGATTGAAAGATTCCTTTGCTAAAAATTAGCATGTCATCTGCATATGCATGTACAAGTGATTCAAACTCAAACTTCTGCATTTGTGTGAAATTCAAATCCCGATTGGCCTGCCACCCATGTCTTAACCCCCTTTTCCCTACTATGTTCCCATACAAATCATCAGTTTTTTTTCATATAACGTGCATAAAATTTGCATCATTATTGTATAAAATATGAATAAGATGCATATAGAAAATTGTATTTTTATTGTATAAAATATATATATGTACAAGATATATATCAAATTTATATCAGTATTGTATAAAGCTGCCAGCAAATGGCTAGAAAATGAAATTAAAATTTAATGGTCATTTCCGTGTCAATAATTTCAGCTGAAGTGATATTTATGTCCTTTTCCCTAATTATAACACGATATCTATATGTTTTTTATCCATATTTACACTCAATATCTACTATCAATCTATCATTATACTACATGTCAAGTTTAGATATCTTATTAATTGCACATTAAATTCACATAATCTAATGTTAGATTAGCTCAATAGACTATTACTTCAACCTTTATCATTTAATTTCTTTCTATTTAGTATATATAATGTCGACTAATCCCGGATAACTGAAAAAAGGTAAATCAGAAATTACAATAGGACAATTTCTCTTTTATTTTTTATTCAAAATAATTCAGACACTATCATTTAGTAATATGTAATTTCATAAAATTACACCAAATGATACGTAAGGTACACGTGTAAAGCGTGTGCCCAAAAACTTATAGGACTAAAGAAAACAAAAGGGAAAAACAAGAACCAACAGCAGCTTCTAATGCTCTGAACCTATACTTGGCATATCTTCCATCATAAGTACTTATAGTGAGATGAGTTCTATGTAAGGATAAACCTCAATAATAGATCTCAATTCTGATATAGGAATTTTGTAATCACTAAAATCAAAATCATAGAACAACCTTTCCCATTGTTGTTGACTTCTTTCCTTTCCAGAGTGAAAAGTGAGTCCGCGATCAAAGTATGTCACCTATTTAAAAAAAGTATCAAAATATATCATAGTTTTAGGATGGTACCAAATATGCTTAACTAACTTTTTTAGTGAATTATGCCAGTGTATAACTCACTTTTTAAGTGAGTTATCCTTTTTATTTGTACATAACTCACAAAAAAAGTGAGTTATATAGATAACTTACTTTTTTTGTGAACTATTTATTAAAAGTTATATAACTCACATTTTTAGCGAGTTATGTACAAATAAAAAGGATATAAAACTCACATATTATATGGACTTTCTATTTTTCTTTTGTAATTTTTATTTTATAAAACTCATATATTTATTTATTTTTTAATCAATTTTTATTTTATTGTGCTTACTAATTATTTGAGCTATGCAGTTTCCTTTTGTCTTTTAACTCACATAATTAGTGAGCTTTATAAATAAAAATAGTTTATAAACAGTGAGCTCTATATAACTCACATAAAAGGTGAATTTATAGAAATAAGAAGGATAACTCATTATTTTGTGAGTTTTACACTTTTTTCTAATGGTTATACGTTTTTTTCATTGACTGACATTTTTGATGGATAACTCAACTTTGTACGATATATTCTGAAAGTAGATGTAACAATTTTCTCTATGTTTTTCCCTTTTTAAAAGAAAAAAAGATTTTAATTGTATAGTATATAGCCATTAATTTGTATATACTCCATTCTCACATCTAGTTATATAGTATCTAATTTGTTTTGCATAACTCATATATTTTTAGCAACATATTCATATTTCACATCACTGATAAAGTTGTGCACATAACTCACATATTTTAGAGCTATATCAAATAAATGACTCACTTTTTAAGTCAGTTACTTATTTTATATTTGAATAACTCACATAATTAGTGAGTTTTATATGATAAAAACAGAGGCATTATAAGATAAAGAAAAGGTTTCATAACTCACATAATTAGTAAGTTTAATAAAATAAATAAATATGAGTTTTACAAAATAAAAATTACAAAAAAATAGAAAGCTCACATAATATGTGAGTTTTATAAAAATTCACATAAATTATAAAAATAAATATAACTCACTTTTGTAAAAACAGAAAAGGATAACTTACTAAAAAAGTGAGTTATATAACTTTCAATATATAACTCACTGTTATAAATAAATTACCAAATATAGTGAATGTCTATTTTACCATATATAGTGAATGCCTACTTTACCATATATAGTGAATGTTTATTTATGAAAAAGTTAGAAACTACAAGGTTAGTTTTCCCCTATAAAGGGGTTTTCTTTCATCGTAATTGACCCACTCAAGAGAAATAAGAATTACACTCTCTCTTCTTTCTCCATTCTTCTTGTTCTTATTTTATATTTTATAATACGTTATCAACACGAGACTCTGTCAAACTAGGTGAGATTATAAATCTAAAGGTAATTTCAAGGTTAGTATTTTCTTATTTTATTTGTCTTTTGCTACCAATGATATAATTATTATTGGATTTGACGAAAAATAATTGATTCGGAACCACTTATGCTTTAAATTTGTTCATGAAGAACAATATTGTTAAAAAATATGATGATGAATTTAAGTCTCATCTTATTAAGAGGACAAGACTTTGATTTAAAAGTTCCAATGCACCATGATGATAAGATGTTGGGTTCAACTCCCATCAAGTTATAGCCTAAGACACTTTTATATGGATAAGATATTGAGTTTGATTCTCAATACACTATATTGATGATAATATGATGGTTAAAGCAAAATAATGGGTGTTTGGTGAAAAGTCATGAAATATATCCCATTGATATGCTCTATTTCATGAAGTGAATATGGTAGCAATATATTAAGAATTAAAAAGTTGGCAACTTGCTTCATTCTTGAAAGGAATGTGGTTGCAGTGCATAATATATCTGAAAGAAGACAAGTGATTAAATGCACGGATATAAGCGTGGAGGAACAATATGATAATAATCATCAAAAGTGATAATGTTTTCATATGCTTATTATGATTATACGATATGTTATATAAAAATTCTCTACATTATATGCCTACCTTGATTTGCTCTTGAATTAGTAATATTTTGAAAGAGGTTATAAGCTATCATAATTTGATAGGCTTAAGGCACGATTATATTTCATTCCCGAGAATGAGAATTTTGATTGTTACAAGAACAGATCCATTCCCTAGGGTGAATGTGATAATATTTAGTAAAACTTATCAATACAAACGTGCACTTGGTTGTAAAGATATCACAATCTACTTCCAGAAGAGGTAGAATAATTGAAAGATTAAATATTTTCAAGTTACTGTGGTAAGAAACACGAATGTGAAAAGTTACCCAAGCATGATGAGATCACATTTCATAATAAACTAAGAGTTTATTTTTTATTGGTACAAAATTCGCGTCACAGTAAACAAGAAGTTTACTAAAGTAAAAGGCACAAGTCATGATAAACTTGGAGTTTACTGGTACAAATAAGTTCATAAGTTGACATAAGCGATTATGACATTCCAAAGATATGCATATTAAGTATTAAATAGATATTGAAGGATTAAAAAATTATTCATGAACTTTTAATGTTGTGTGTTCTCATGATAAGTTGGTTGGACCAACTAATGTTGGGATTAGATCCCTTAAAATCTGAAAATTGTAAAAGATGAATATGGGTCCGTTCACTTATCATGTGATATGTTGAAAATATGCATCAATAATATGATCACATGTACATTTATTGTCAACCTGCAGTTTGACATTCATAAAGTTGTTTGCTCAATAAAATTGAGTTAAGAGCATAATTTTCAGATTGTGTAATCAAAATAATTCATCTTGATAATGTTGATTTGGCACAGAATGTCTTTGATAAATAGATGAACCATTGCTAATAAGAACAAAAGCTTCATGTATTGGTTTGAAATATTATATACAAAATTACTTGTATGCATTTAACCAATAAATTATGATTAACTCCTTCTCAAAGTTGGTGTTGAGTCAGGAACCACACGTTGTCTATGTAATAGTTTTGATGTGTGGTATACGATTAATGAATATACCATAATGCACAAAGGTGAATTCCTCAAAGAAGACGGAGGATGTATATTAGTTTTCCTAACAAAAGGGAGAGATTATAAGAAGCTATGAAATATGTTAGGAATTATCAGCAGATCCTCATTCAAAAGATAATTCAAGTCAAATGTTGAAAGTATTTGCTGACTCAAATTTAATCTCATATTTAAGCTGCAAGTGCTCCTATTTTGTGTCCCTAAAGGATAAAGTCTACTAATACATAAAGCTAGTAGACCAATCGAATCCAAATGAAATAATTCTTGGAAAGAATAAGTAGCAAATAATCATAATAAGAAGGCAATGTAGTCTTGAAGAGCCTACTACATAACACTTCATGAAACTTTATGAGAGGTTCATGTACCTAAAAATAATGAAGTGATGAGATCTCAAAATGTTAGGTCACATTGTGAACCGATACAAAATTATATATCGTTAATAATATCTTAAATATAATATTGGTGCAATATTGTAAAAGATTACGAGGATTTGAATTCGACGTTTATTTAAGCATGCCGGCGTAGAAACATTTATCAAGTGACATGAAAGGATGCAACTTACTAAGCATAAAACTTATTTGATTTGCAATCCAGACACTTGAAAATGATGAAATTTGAATATTTTCAGTTGGCAAATTTATATGAAAACTTTTAAGGATTCAAAATATTTGAAACATATAAAAGTTTCTGGGAAACTTATCTATAATCCTCATATTTTATAAATTTATAACTGAAAGTTATTGAAACCTTTAGGGAGTTTTCAAAAGCAATAGATTATTTGCTGGAATGAGAAATATATCAAATTGAATTGGTTATATATCTTAGTGCAATTGGTGTACTAATGTATCTTGTAACTACTACAAGACTTGATATACCCTTTCTAGCAATTTGTTAGCAAGGTATAATTCTGCTCCTACTAGGAGAAACATATGGGCTTATTTTATTCAAAATATTGTAGTCCTGATCTTGTTGGTTATGCTGATGTTGAGTACTTATTTGACCTGTATAAAGCTCGATCTCAAATAAATGATGTGTTCATATATGGGGGTACTGCCATATATTTGAGATATACAAAGTGTCTATCGTAGCCACTCCATTGAACTATGTTGAGATAATAGCTATTCATGAAGCAAACCATAAGTGTATGTTGTTGAGGCCCACAATACATCTCATTCATGAAAAATGTGGCTTGAAATGTGACAAAGTATCCATGACTTTTTTATGAGGATAATGCAACATGCACAACACAACTTAAGGGGGGATTCAAGGAGATAGAATGAAACACATTTCAGCAAAGATTTTCTATGCACATGAGATACAAAAGAATGGTGATATTAACGTGCAACAAATTCGTTCAAGTAACAATGTGGCTGATTTATTCATCAAATATCCTCCAGTTGCAACTTTCAAGAAGATGGTGCACAAGATCGAAATGTAAAAGTTCAATAATGTTAGCAGTAGCGAGAGTTAATATGCGTTGTACTCTTTTTTACGAGGTTTTATCCCACTAGGTTTTTAACATAACCCAAACTAGGGCATAGTCGTGTCGGATGCCTCAAGCCTAACTGGGATCGGAGGCCACCCCCAATACCCCATCATAACCAACCTACATCCCATATCAGATGAGTTTCAAATATTTATATATATTTACAATCCAAAACAAAATAGAACAATCATAAATCAAATATAGTCAACTGGTGTCGGCCCTAATACTAGTACCAATGCCAAGGCTGACACCAATACCAACACCGACCATACCATCCCATAATAGTTCCGCAAAGCCTCTATCCAAAAGTAAAACAAGATTCGATTGGGACATGCCCCCAACCATAGACAAAAACAAAGTCTATGAAATGTTCAAAGTGTGTAAAGAAATCCATGACATGAAATGGAGTCTTCCGGAGTATGGAAGCTCTCCACTTAAATCCAACATAAGTTGATCCCGAATTTAATTAATGAGCAGGTGGAGTAGAACGGTTACTTCTTGCATCGCATGGGGATATAGGTGACCAAAGATGGGTTAGCGGGTGAACTCTAGCAAGCACTTAGGGTAAGGATTAAATAATTCCAACCTTTAAAATCAAGTAAACAACCATATATATATGTATATATATAAAATCCATGTCGGAAAAGAGAATCGGATTTAGCATGCCTTTAAAATCATTACTAGGGTATGTGTAGCTTAACCGTCCTAGAACCACCCATGGGCTATATGGGTCCAGTGTTACTCTTTGAATGGGCCCCAATGCATGTAGCCGCACGAACTGGAGATACCATAAGAGTAGGGGGTTCCCATGAACCCTTTGCTCTCCATGATACATATATACAAGTGTTATTTAGGGGATTCCCGCGTACCTATAAGTTTAGTCAATGGTCTCCATGACCAATCCTCATGTCGGCAAACTTGAGTTTTCAGTGTCTGTCTATTAGACTCACACCTTCACGGGTAGCTATCACAACCCGTCATTATTTCCCAATTAAAACCATTGTCACACAACCAAACCGCCAATCATTTATTATGAACAAAGGTTATAAGAAGTGGTATCGTCATACCGACTATAGCTTGCAAGCAATGTCGTTAGCCAACCTTTTTAAAGAAATGGGATTCCCATGTACTTGGATATTTCATTATCATTAAGTTTACTTAGGGATCCCCATGTACCCCACAAGTAGTTCATTATTATGTTTGCTTGGGGGATTCCTATGTACCCTACTAGGCTTTAAACCATAACCATGACTACTAAGACCTTACCATTTAACCATTTAAAACTATCCAAGCTAATTTAGGGTTCCATTACCACTTTATACTATGTAGGGTTTTCAATAGAAGTTCCACAATGTAACAAAACCATTCTCATAAGTATTTTATCAAACATGTTGAGGGCATGTAGTTTCCAAAACCGAAGCCAGGTACTAATTAACCATTCCCATAAAACCACATGTTCAAACCACCATTAAAAAATGAAAAACCATAATTAAAACATGCAAAAACCATAACCAACCATTCATAACCAAAAATCCCAACATATAATTCAAAACCCAAAACCATACCACAATTATGCCATGCAAACCATACATTAAATCATGCCTTTAGTTGAACTACCAATGAGAGAGGAGTAACATACCTAGATTACAAAGAAGATAGAGAGAAACCACCCTTGTAAGCCCCAAATTGATCTTATTGAAGAAACCCTAGCCTTTCTTGACCCAAGTTCCTTGAGAGAATTTTAAGAGTGTTTAGAGTGTTTAATTGATTGCAAATAGGTTAATGAATCCCTAAAAAGATGTTTTATGTCTTGGGGTTATGAGAGGTTAAGAGGTAAAAATTCCATACTAACCCTAAATTAAACTGTATAAAATTCCCACAGGAAGGTACAACCATACCCCCTCCAACCGTACCCTACCATATGAGTGGTACCCATCACTCATACACTAGGCATCCCTTGGAACCCAAAACTGTCTAACATACGACCACCAAGGATATCTCGTACCCGAACATACGACAAGTACTCTAGAACCGTACCTTAGGCAGAATAAAATCCTCTAGGCTAGACTTAGGGCATCATACGGTTTGACATCATACCACTAGTACCCTAACATATGACTAGTATGATCCATTCGTACCTTGGAAAAACACTATCCAAATCACACTAATTTACATACGACCAAGACCCCCTAAACCATACTCTATCATACGACAAGTACCCGTAATCATATGATATCTAGAAAGTTCAAAACTCAGAAAAATTCTAAGGAGCAAAACCCAAGGTATTTTAATTCTCCCTCACTTGGATTATTCGTCCTCGAATGATAGACAAGGAAGTATAAGCACAATTTATATCCCAACACCTCCATTCCAATCCTTAACCAAGTTAGAAAACAAAATGCAAAGAAATCAATCTTTTCTTTAATCAAAACTAAAAAACAAGGTTGTTGTGAAGAACATATACCTTAAGTACGAATATCCACATTGGAAAACAAATGCGGATACTTGGACTTCATGTCCTCTTCTGCTTCCCAAGTATCCTCTTCCACCTTGTAGTTTCTCAATGTAACCTTTACTGAGGCCATATCCTTGATCTGCAACTGACGAACCTGACTATCTAAGATCTCGATCGGGATCTACTCATAGGACAGAGAGTCCAAAATACCAATATCCTTGATAGGCACCACTTGAGACGGATCACCAACGCACTTCTTTGACATAGATACATGGGACACTTGATGAATGGATCTTAAACTAGAAGGCAACTCTAATTCATACGCAACATTACCAACCCTTCTCAAAATCACATAAAGACCAACATACCAAAGACTGAGCTTCACTTTCTTCCCAAACCACATCACTCCCTTTATGGGAGACACCTTTAGGAACACTCTATCCCCAACCTCAAACTCCAAGTCCCTATGTCTTACATCCGTATAGAACTTTTGGCAACTGGGTAGCCTTAAGCCTATCCCGAATCACTTTACCTTCTCCATAGCCTGATAAACCAAGTTTGAATCAAACATATCCACATCACCAAGCTTGAACCACCTAATAAGAGATCTACACCTCCTACCATACAATGTCTCAAAAGGGGTCATCCTAATACTAGGATGGTAATTTTTATTGTAAGCAAACTCTACAAGAGGTAAGTGCTCAACCTAACTACTACCATAATCAATCACATATGCATGAAGTATATCCCCCAACATCTAAATAGTCCTCTCTACTTTCCCATCTGTCTGCGGGTTGAAAAGAAGTACTTAGACTAACCTTAGTCCCCAACCCTTTCTAAAACGACTGCCAAAAGTAAGATGAAAACTACATACCACGATCAGAGATAATAGGAATAGGTACCCCATGCAACTTCACAATCTCTTGGAGGTATAACCTCACATAATCCTCAGCCGAAAAGTAAGTCCTCTCTGGTAAGAAGTGATTCTACTTTGTCATCCTATCCACTATGACCCAAATCAAATCAAATTAATTTAGAGATCGAGGAAGACCGATACAGAAATTCATGTTGATTACTTCCCATTTTCATTCAGGCAATTCAATTTCTTGGTACAACCCTCTAAGCCTCATGTGCTCAACTTTCACTTGTTGACACACTATGCATTTGGCCACAAAATTAGCCACATCCTTCTTTATACCATTCCACCAATACATCTCCTTAAGGTCATGATACATTTTTGTCAAACCAGGATGAATAACATAGCGCGATTCATGCGTCTCAGCCAAGATCCTCTCATGCTAACCATCGATGTTGGAAACACATAACCTCCCTTGGTATCGAAAGGTACGATCACCACTAACCTCAAATACCATTACCTTTTACCCACCTACATCACCCTTGATTTTCATCAAGACATGATCTAGCATTTGCTTCTCCTTGATCTTTGCACCAAGAGATGACTACACCACTTCCTGTACCAATACACCACCATCCTCGAAGTCTAAGAGGCGAACTTCAAGGTTAGCCAAGAGGTGAATATCCTTTACCAACTCCACATGCGCTAAACTCCTCATGGATAATCTGCTAAGAGCATTAGTAACCACGTTAGCTTTACCTGGGTGTTAGTGAAGACTTATGTAATAATCTTTGAGAAGCTCAAGCTATCTCCTTTGCCTAACATTAAGCGCTTTCTGAGTGAACACATACTGCGGACTCTTATAATTTAAGAAGATGTCCACGTGCACTCCATCTAAATAGTGTCACTAGATTTTCAATGCAAACACCACAGCTAATAATTCCAAGTCATGAGTAGGATAATTCCTCTCATGCACCTTTAACTGTCTATAAACATAAGCTATCATCTTTCTATACTGCATCAGACCACAACCAAGTCCTACCCGAGATGCATCATAGTAAACTATAAACCCTTCAGTGCCTTCTGACAAAGTCAAAATCGGAGCCGAAGTTAGCTTATTCTTTAGCTTCTTGAAACTACCCTCACAAGCATCTAACTAAGAGAACTTTACCTTTTTCTGGGTCAACTTAGTCAATGGGGCAGCTATAGTCGAGAAACTCTCCACAAACCTCCTATAGTAGCCAGCCAAACCCAAAAAGCTTTGAATGTCGGTGGGAGTTATGGGTCTAGGCCACTTCTTAACCACTGCAACCTTTTCCAGATCCACCATGATCCCCTCACTAGAAATCATATGACCCAGAAAAGTGATAGCGTTCAACCAGAATTCATATTACGAGAATTAGGCATGCAACTATTTCTCCTTCAAGGTCTGCAACACAATACGAAGGTGATTGACATGATCCACCTCACTCTTAGAATACACCAGGATGTCATCTATGAACATAATAATAAATAGATCTAGAAACTGATGGAAGACCCTATTTATCAAATCCATGAACGTTGTCGGAGCATTGGTCAACCCAAACGACATCACCATGAATTTAACGTGCTCATACCGAGTACGGAAGGCAGTCTTAGGGATATCCACCTCTCTAATCATAAGTTGATGATACCCGAATCAATGATCAATCTTAGAAAAGAATTTGGCACCTTGCAACTGATCAAACAAGTCATGTATCCTTAGAAGAGGATATTTGTTCTTAATCATTACCTTATTCAACTGTCAATAGTCTATACATATCCGAAGGGAACCATCCTTTTTACGCATGAATAAGATCGGTGCGCCCCATGGGGACACACTAGGATGGATGAAACCCTATCCAAAAGGTCCTTAAGTTGCTCCTTAAGCTCTTTCAATTCAATCAGAGCCATTTTATAAGAGGGAATAGAAATTGGACGAGTGTCTAGAACCAGGCCAATCCCAAACTCAATCTCCCTATCAGAAGAAACACTAGGAAGGTCGTCAAGGAAGACCTCAGGAAATTCATTCACCACCGAAACCAAATTCAAGAAAGGATATTCCGAGTTAGAATCTTTAACTCGGACTAAATGATAGAGACACCCCTTGGAGATTAATCTTTGATCTCTAAGATATGATATAAACTTCCCCTTAAGAGCTAGGGAACCACCCTTCCATTCAATAATCGGCTCACTAGGGAAACTAAATACAACCTTACGGCTCTGACAGTTTAAGGACTTGTAGCATGAGTGTAACCAATTCATACCCAGAATAACATCAAAATCTATCATATTTAATTCATACAAGTCCACCAAAGTCTCCTTACTACCAACAGATACCATCCCCCCAATAGACTCTTTTAGTAACCACAGAGTCACCTACAGGGGTAGAAACAAAAAAAGGGTCCGAAATAACCTCGGGACCAAAACCAAAATACACAACCACAAATGAGGTCACATAAGAAAGAGTAGACCCCGGATTAAGTAAACAATAAACATTCTGAGAAAAGATTTTCAACATACCAGTCACAACATTAGATGATGCCTCAGAATACTGCCGAGTAGTGAGTGCATATAGACGGTTTCAACCAGTGTCAGAACTAGATGGTGCACCCTTTGGTGCTGGAGCTGATGATGAAGCAACTTGAACCTTATTCGCCCCAAAGCAACCTTACCAATCGAATAATTTCTAAGCATATGGCCTGACTGACCATATTTGAAGCACCTGTCCCTCCCTTCATAACAACAACTTTGGTGCAACCGACCACAAAACCTACAAGGAGGATATGATGACACAGTACCAAGCTAACTCTAGCTTTAATGTCAACTAACTCTAGATGAAACAGACAATAATGAGAACACACCTACTATTAATGAACAAGAGAAGTAAGCTAAATGTTTACAAACCACGAAACAAAGACTCAAATACAACAAGAGCTTGAGACACCAATGACAACTGAGCAGGTCCTTGTTATAAGTGAGGATTTAGATGATGAGTTGCTTCAAGAGAGATGTGATGTTGTTTGTATATGGAAGCTTAGGTTTTCTTATTGTAACATGTTGCATATATATGAGACAAGAAAACCTAGGACTCTTCTCATTGGCTGGAACAAAAATGTTGTAGCTTTTGCCACTAACTTTCTGTTAAATGGTACTTTTTCTAGCTGTATGTTCACTGAGTGAAATAGACGTGGACTTGTTGAACTTGGTTCCTGAGCAGTAGCAAATTTGATCTCCTTGAACCAGGTCCCACGGTTTATGGCTTGTCAATCATCAAAACTAAGGACTTAATCATTTTCCCCATTTTGATGCTGACAAACCCACACTCCATTCTACTACTTGTAAATCAAGAATTCGTCTAAGGTACAATCAGACCTCTCTATAACAGTCAACATTTATAATAATATTTCAGATAACGGTACTCAAGTTTTCATTTGGAACCAATATTTAATATTATATCATACGTTGCCTATCACATTATTTCATTATATATGACATCCAAAAGATATATGCATTCAGACAAACAAAACCATCACAAAGAGGTTTGATCGTACAAATTGAAGAGAGGGGAAAAAAAAGCAAAGTCAACCATCATAACCAGGGGCGGAGCTACGTTGTAGCAAGGGTGGTCAGATGAACACCCTTCGCCAAAAAATTATACCGTATATATAAATAAAATATCATTTTTAATGGGTGAAATGTATAATCTGAACAACCTAGAACTGTGAAGTTGCTCTAGTCCACTGGTGCTAAGTTCTTAGGGAATGCATATCCTTACTTAGTCCGCGGGGTTCTAACCCCTGCCAATACTAAAAAAAGACGGATTTTCGACCACCAAAAAACGACCACAAAATGTGGTCAGAAAAAAATCACTACTAGTGGTCGGTTTTTTATTAAAAAAAATTTTTAAAATAAAAGTGACCACAAGTGGTCTCTTTTGTATTTTAAAATTTCAATATAATAATTTTTATATTTATTACTATTTCCTTTACAAATTTAAAATTAAAAAAAAAAATTGACCACTTGTGGTTGGTTTTGATTAAAAAAATATAATTAAAAATATTTTTAAAAACCAACCACAAGTGGTCGGCTTTTAAAAAAAATTAATAAAACCGACCACTAGTAGTCATTTTTTAATTAAAAAAAACAGTTTAAAAAACCGACCACTAATGGTCGATTTTTAATTAAATTTAAAAAAATAATTATTAAAAACTGACCACTAGTGGTTGATCTTTAATTAAAATAAAAATAAAATAATTTTAAAAAACCGACAACTTGTGGACAGTTTTTAATTATACTAAAAAAGAAAATTAATTTTAAAAAAATAACCAATATAATAATAAAAATAATTAAAAAGTAATTATTAGGAATTAAAAAAAAGTAAATAATTATATATATAATCTAATATATTATTTTTGAAATTACACTAATCACACGTAGTCAATAACTAATATAATAATAATAATAATAAAAATCAATCAATTTTAGATTTTGTGAAAAAATTACACTAAAAAATATATCAAATAAAATAACCAAATTACGATAAACATAATCTTTATATTTTACTTAAGTTTCAATTTATAAAATAAATATTTTTCTTTGTATATACGTTAAATTGTGTTAAACATGCATAATCGTTGTATAATGAATATGTGTGTATATATATCATATCGTTGGGATAATGATATTATACTACTATTGCAGTCATAATAATGTACTATATAACTGATAATTCATTAGAATATAATGAACGTTCTATTATAAGATAATATACATGTGGATGTGATGTATATAGTATGCATTCAAGTGTTCATATATATAAATATCTTTATATATATATATATATATATATATATATATATGATGTAGTGATCGATTGATTAACGATGTAGTCAAAACCTAGTAGATTCTATGCAAACTTACTGAATACCTCGATTTGAAACGACAGAAATAATAATATATATTGTACGTTGAAGTTATATTAATGCAAGCTAATCGAATTATCACTCATCGGAGTATTTATATGATATACGTCGCATTATAGTATTGGATAATATACTCGTATACGTATGTGATGTTTGTAATACGTATTTAGAACTTGATATAGTCGATATATAGTGTGTATATGTGTTTATGTGTATAGGTATATATAGAGAGAGAGAGAGAGAGATTTTGTGAAAAAATTACACTAAAAAATATATCAAATAAAATAACCAAATTACGATAAACATAATCTTTATATTTTACTTAAGTTTCAATTTATAAAATAAATATTTTTCTTTGTATATACGTTAAATTGCGTTAAACATGCATAATCTTTGCATAATGAATATGTGTGTATGTATATCATACCATTGGGATAATGATATTATGCTACTATTGCAGTCATAATAATGTACTATATAACTGATAATTCATCAGAATATAATGAACGTTCTATTATAAGATAATATACATGTGGATGTAATGTATATAGTACGCATTCAAGTGTTCATATATATAAATATCTTTATATATATGTATATATATATATATATATATATATATATATAAATAGGATGTAGTGATCGATTGATTAACGATGTAGTCAAAATCTAGTAGAATCTATGCAAACACACTGAATACCTCAATTTGAAACGACAGAAGTAATAATATATATTGTACGTTAAAGTTATATTAATGCAAGATAATCAAATTATCACTCATCAGAGTATTTATATGATGTGCGTCGCATTATAGTATTGGATAATATTCTCGTATATATATGTGATGTATATAATACGTATTTAGAACTTGATATAGTCGATATAGTGTGTGTATGTGTGTATGTGTATAGGTATATATATATATATAGTTCGTATATACATATTATATAGTGAAGGTATATTAATGACATAAGATAACTAACCGATAATTCATCTAAGTATCTGTGAAATACGTTGTATATTATTTTAGGGTAGTAAGATCATATATTGATGCTTATAGTACGTATTTGAAAGCTGATAGACAATTGAATATATGCATGTATATATACGTATATCTCGTGTAGTGATGTATACAGTAATCAAAAGCTAGATAACTACTGAATCTATATATCAAAATATTTTGAATGATATACGTTGATATATATCATACTACTGAGGAAATAGATATACTATTCTGTGTTAATGTAGACAAGCATATGTTGTTGAAGTTGTAATAACGTAAGACAAGTTTTATATATATATATATATATATATATATTACTCCTGTTAATGTGTTGATAAAATAACCAGCTATCTGATTTGTACATATACGCATTGCGTTAATATGAAGATAAAATAACTAATTATATGATTTAATTTTTTTATTAAAATTGAGCACATGTGATCGTTTTTCGATAATAACTATTTTAAAACTAAATCAAATACTTATATTTTATTTTGTGAATAATTTTGTAAAATTTTAATTAATTTAATTAATTAATTTATTAAAAAAAATTAACTAATTTATAGAAAACCGACCACAAGTGGTTGGTTTTTTATAAATTAGTTAAAAAATATTTTAATAAAACCTACCCGACCCCACCCCACAAGACCTGACCCGACCCGACCGGTGTTTAACAGAACAACATAAACAAATCCCCAAATCAAACACACACACACACAAAAATATTCAACCAACACATACACAAAATCTCCAAACCCAACCCACGCACAAAATCCCCAAATCTGCCACCATTTGCCGCAGATCCCAAGCTTCGGTTAGTGCAAAAAACATCAAGTCTTGTTTTTCTTGTTAGATACTAGCTAAAGGGTCAAGATTATTATGCATCTTTGTTTTTCAATTTCAATTTGGTACTAAAGCATTTGTTCTAGTTATTATGCTTCATTACATAATTTTAGTTAGTTCAAAGTAAAAAAAAGTAATGGAAATTGCCTTTTAGTTAGTTCAAGATTCAATTTGTTTCGTTATTTTGATATTTTGTGCATTTGTGTGTGTTTTTGGTCACTTGGGGTTTATCAAGATTCCATTTGTTTCTTTATTTTGATACTCTATGTGTGTATTTTTTTCAAGTGAAGCTTATTAAGATCCCCTCTGTGTGTGTTTTTGCAAGTAAATTAGGGTTTACTTTTGTTGATACTCCATTATAGTTTTAGTATTTTGGTGGTTTGTTTATGGTGATTTTAAGCTAAGAATATGGGAAAATAAGGATGCCAAGATTTTTGTTATTTTGCCTAATGGTCAAGATTTTTTTATTCTACTTGCCTAATGGGCTGCTTGGAATTTAATGTTACCGTTTGACAAAATCCAAATTCAGGAAAAGGATTTCTTTGCTATTTTTCCAATGATCGTTTATCTCTCTCTCTTTAATTTGGTGAAAGAAAGGTAAGTTGATTTCTCTCTATTTTTTTATAATGAAGTCTTTAAATGTAGTTTAGTTTGGGATTGTTCGTTGTAGAAGGCTTTGAAAGCCATAGGAAGTTTGTGATGATTATATGGTGTGAGAGGGACATGCGACGCTTCTATTTATCTGCTTTGTTATACTTGTTCATTTGTTTGACTTATTATACAATAAATAATACATATGTTACTTGAAAGTGAATAAATGTAGTTACTTAGCTTGAAGGTGAACTTTTCTTGTGAATTTTGTTGAAGCGTACTTGAAATATGAACTTTTTATTGTGATTTTTGTTGTGTTTGATAATTTTGAATGTGGTTTAGTTTGGTGACTTGGGTGGTTACTTAGTGAGTTGAAATTTAGTAAGTGTAGGTACTTTAAAGGTGAATTTTTGTTTTGAATATAGATTAGTTTGGTGATGTGGGTGATGACTTAGTGAGTTGAAATTTACTAAGTGTAGATACTTTAAAGGTGAATTTTTGTCTTGAATGTAGTTAAGTTTGGTGACTTGGTAGGTGACTTAGTCACTTGAAATTAATAAAGTGTAGTTACTTTAAAGGTGAATTTTTTATTTTGAATGTGGTTTAGTTTGGCGACTTGGATGGTTACTTAGTTAAAATTTACTAAGTGTAGGTACTTTAAAGGTGAATTTTTGTTTTGAATGTGGTTTAGTTTGGTGACTTGGGTGATGACTTAGTGAGTTGAAATTTACTAAGTGTAGATACTTTAAAGGTGAATTTTTGTTTTGAATGTAATTAAGTTTGGTGACTTGGGTGATGACTTAGTGAGTTGAAATGTTGAAGTTTAGGTACTTTAAAGGTGAATTTTTTGTTTTGAATGTAGTTAAGTTTGGTGACTTGGTAGGTGACTTAGTCACTTGAAATTGATAAAGTGTAGGTACTTTAAAGGTGAATTTTTTCTTTCGAATGGGGTTTAGTTTGGTGACTTGGGAAGTTACTTAGTGAGTTGAAATTTACTAAGTGTAGGTACTTTAAAGGTGAATTTTTATTTTGAATGTGGTTTAGTTTGATGACTTGGGTGATGACTTAGTGAGTTAAATTTACTAAGTGTAGGTAATTTAAAGGTGAATTTTTGTTTCGAATGTAATTAAGTTTGGTGACATGGGTGATGAATTAGTGAGTTAAAATGTTGAAGAGGTACTTTAAAGGTGAATTTTTTGTTTTGACTGTAGTTAAGTTTGGTGACTTGGGTAATGACTTAGTGAGTTGAAATTGATAAAGTTTAGGTACTTTAAAGTTGAATTTTTTGTTTTGAATGTAGTTAAGTTTAGTGACTTGGTAGGTGACTTAGTCACTTGAAATTGATAAAGTGCAGGTACTTTAAAGGTGAATTTTTTGTTTTGATAAAGTGTAGTCATCACTTGCTGAACTTTTTATGAATTAATCAAATTAGTTGAATATGATTGATTGTGTAGATGGAACCTGATTATAGCTGGATATATCAACGGAATAATGAAAATAGAATGGGTCTTAGGGAGGAATTTGTTGAAGGTGTCAAACGATTTGTTGAACATGCTAAGACACTTGATGTTTGGTCACATTTTGGGGATATTCGCTGTCCTTATATTAGATGTGATGGTATAAATCTTTTAAAAGAAGAAGTTGTGAAGGAACACCTTTATAGAAAGGGGTTTCATGAGGACTTTTTAAGATTGTGTGCTATTGATGGTGATGTTGGGCAAAATAACTTTGTTGTTGGAGAAAGTAGTAGGTCTGTAGGGCATAATGAATATCAAGATACTAGGATAATAGAAATGGTACATGATGCTTTTGGGATGCAATACAGGGGCGACTTTAGGAAAAATGTCAAAGATGTTCCTATTAGTGAAGTGGGCAAATTCTATGAACAATCGCATACTGCTAGTCATCCTTTGTTTGACGGGTGTTCACACTCTCATTTATCTGTTGTTGTTGGATTATTAAGCATCAAATCTGACTGGAATATTGCTTAAGGAGGAATGGACTCAATGATAGACCTTATTAAAGAGTTAGTTGACCCCGACTTGGAGGTTCCTGGTTCTTTCTATAAGGCAAAAAGATTGGGTCAAAGTTAGGTCTCTCCTTGATTAGAATTGATTGTTGTAAAAATGGTTGCATGTTATACTTTAAGGAAGATGTTAACCTAGAGTCTTGTAAGTTTTGTCAGCACCCTCGATATAAGTGTGGTTGTCATGAAAATAAAACTGCTATTAAGGGAATGCATTATTTACCTCTAATACCAAGGTTGAAAAGGTTGTATGCTTCTAAAAGCTCAGCTTCTTATATGAGATAGCACAGTGAAAATAGAAGGCACACTAGTGTTATGTATCACCCATCTGATGGAGAGGCTTGGAAGCATTTTGATGCAACTTATTCAGATTTTGCAGCTGAGCCACAAAATATTCGTTTGGGATTACGTGTGGATGGCTTCTCTCCTTTTTCAGTTGATGATGCGCCATATTCATGTCGGCCTGTATTTATCATCCCGTATAATCTTCCTCCTAAAATTTTTCTGAATTGTGTTGTTCCTGGCCCGTGTAATCCAAAAAGCAAAATAGATGTCTACTTGCAACCTTTGATCAATTAACTTCAAATTTTATTGCATAAGGGGGTTGAAACTTGGGACATCTCACTTAAACAGAATTTCAATCTGTCTGCATATCTAATATGGACTGTTAATGATTTTTCTGCTTATAAAATGTTGTCTGGGTTGATGACAGCTGGAAAGTTGGCATCTCCATACTGCATGGAAAAAACAAAATCTTTCACATTAAGACATGGCAGGAAAAATCCATGGTTTGATTGTCATCGTTGTTTCTTGCCACCTAATCATGAATTTAGGAGACTCAAGAATGCATTCGGAAGGAATAGAAGAGATCATGATGATCCACCTCCAAGGCTGTCTGGTCATGACATCTGGGAGATAGTTCAGGATTTGCCTAAAGTTAGCGAGAAACCATTGTACAGGCTTAATGGATATGGCGTTTTGCATAACTAGACTATGCAAAGTATATTTTAGGAGTTAGAATATTGGCCAGATAATTTACTTAGAAATAATTTTGATATCATACATACTGAGAAGAACTATTTTGACAACTTGTTCAATACAGTTATGGATGTCACAGGCAAAACAAAGGATAATTCTAAGGTCAGACTTGACTTACCAAAATATTACAAACGTAGAGAATTACACTTACAGGAGGGGTCCAATGGCAATGTTCTTAAGACCAAGGCTAGTTTTACATTCAAGTTGAACCAAAAGCGTCAAATATGTGAGTGGGTCTAAAGTTTGAAGATGCTCGATGGATATGCCTCAATTTTGGAAAAGAGTGTTGATATGGCACAAGGAATTTTGCATGGAATGAAAAGCCATAATTGTCATATTTTCATGGAACAAGTACTTCCACTTACTTTTATTAGTTTACCTAAAAACATATGGAAACCAATAACAGAGATCTGTTTGTTCTTCAAAGACTTATGTGCCACCTCATTAAAAGAAGAAAATCTGGCTCTAATGGAAAGTAATATTGTTGTTATCACCAACAAGTTGGAGAAGATTTTTCCGCCAGTGTTCTTCGATGTGATGGAACATCTTCCTGTTCACCTTATGCACGAAGCTCGGCTAGGCGGTCCAGTTCAAACTAGGTGGATGTATCCATTCGAACGGTAAGCAATTGCAACATATTTAAATTGATACATATCTTTTTTTAATATAGTAAACATCTAATCTTAAGATAGTGCAGGGCAATTGAAAAATTGAAAAGGTGTCCCAAAAACAAACACAAGGTGGAAGGCTCTATAGTGCAGGCATATCTTGCAAGAGAAATGTCTCAATTTTGTTCATACTACTTACGTGATGAAGTTGCTTGCTCAAGAAATCGACCAAATCATCATTAGGACGATGTGAATAATCCTCATTTGCAACCGATATCAATTTTCACTCAATCTGGTTGTAAGACTAAAAAGACCATACGTCGCCAGCCCACTCCCATGGAGCGCAAATCAGCAACTTTGTATGTCTTGCTGAATTGCCCGAAAGTTGAGCCCTTTCTGAAGTAAGGAGATTAAAATTTTAACATATCTTATTTGTTTACTCATTCCCTTACAGAAACTAATTGTGTTTTGTATGTTGGATCTTCAGTTCATTTAAGACTCAATTCCATGAAAATCAAGTGTATGCATCCTTTGCAACATGGTTTACATATGAGGTTCGTAAGTGTATTAATATTCCTACAAATTTTAAACATTTAAACATTTCTCAACTAACATATATATATATATATATATATATATATATATATATATATGTGTGTGTGTGTATATGTATAATTTTTGTAGGTACACCAGCCACCAAATGCAGCCGCATACGAGCAGCTCTTGAGAGATATTTCTTTGGGTCTATTGAAGCTCATGCAATGTCCCATTACATGGTAAATGAGTTTAAATTTTCCACCGAAGAACACTCCAAAACAAGGAAAACAAACAATAGTGGTGTTTGGGTTAAGGGTGATGATGATGTTGATTACTTTGGCATCATACACGAGATCTTAGAACTGGAGTATGCTGCTTTCTCAATAAAAAAAATTATCCTCTTTCGATGTAAGTGGTTTGATCCAAGAACAAGAGTACATAAAGAGCATAACATCATTGATACGAGGAAAACAAGGAAGCATGAAAACACACTCCAAATCGGTCCACTAATCTTAAGGATCCAAGGACCGTTATGGAGACCACTCTCGAATTCACTACAACAACAATAATACGAGATAACAATGGTGTATTTGACACCAAAACAGCCATCACAAACTAACAAAGAGGGTATCAAGATAACAAGATGAAGAACAAGGTGAACAATGACACAATGGAAACAACAACACACTATTTTGACTAGAACAACAACAAAGAGTACAAGAAATGCAAAGATAAATATATAGACAAAGTGAAGGTATAATCTTAAGAACCCAAGAGCCTATTCCACTCTTGGACCCTTAACACTACACACTATAAATACCTATCTCTTTTGTGAGCACAAAAGATACCTTAACCTCCTCTAGAACTCAATGTTTCAAGTATGAATCCAACATGAATGATTCCACACTCAAGTTGGAAATCCTAGATACAATGTTTCGGCTGTAGGCCTTTATCACAAAAGAGAAATGTTTTTCAAAGTGTTACAACTTTTAATATCAATAAAACATCTAAGACTAAAAACCCTAAGAGGTTCTATATATATTGTATAACAAAATAGAATACAAAATGACCACAATACCCCTCACGAGTGAGGTGCCCACCAAGTGTAACTTAGGGGTTATTTTTAGTGCATTTAGGCCCTTTTTTACACTTTACTTGTGCACTTCCTTGGACGGATTCAATACACACTCGTTATCGTCCAACCTCATGGTCATACTCGTATCAATCATTGAAGTGAAGCACAATAGGTCGTATCCTGTTTACGATCCATTTTTTTTAGCGCAAAATGCTAAACAAGTGTATTTGGCTCTTTATCTGTTGCTTAGTGATAAGTCCGATTGGTGGGCCATAATCAAAACAAAGCCTATATGAGGGGTGAAAGTTAAGAATATGTTGGAGACTGCGTATCAAAATGAAATGCAGATTGATCACCAGCTAGTGGACATTGACTTAGTGGATAGTTTGAATCACCCAAAAATATACTTGAAGAATTTAATATTGTGGAAGAAGAGACTGAGTGGGTAGGAGATGAGGAAACTTCTGAAGAGGGTGAATGGTTTAGTGGAGAGTCTTCAAAAGAGGAGGATTAGTTTGTGTAGTTTGTATTTATTATGTATTGATGTCTTTATGCTTTGTACTATATATTTACCTTTATGTTTCTTGTTTAAGATTGATATGTAATATACTGTTTAAGATTATTGTTTTACTTTTTCATAATTTATATAGTAATAAAAATATTCTTGTCTATCTCGTGTTGTTGGAGCGATTTGAAATGTGAATTAGTAACTTGAAATTAGTTACTTGGAATGTTTTCTTATATATTCATTTTGTAGGAACTAACTACTTATTAACGTTACATAATTTAGATGTCAGGTAGAGGTGAAAAAGGTAAGGAAAAATTTGATCCTACGAAAACAAAAAAGAAAAAACAACCTCCACCTTATAAATGACCAACATGCATTCATATATCTGAGGGTCGGCTTGCTGACGCACCGGCACGACCCTCATATTCTAGGTCGTCTCATCATTTGGTTCCTGCTCCTACGTATGTGGGCTACTTCATGGGTCTACACCGACTCATTCTGTTCTTATCACCGTGCCATCACCACTACAATGCTATCGAACGACCGCTAGCACATTCGGACATCTACCTTCGTCAGTACCCTCCTGTAATAGTCACCCAGGTTCGCACAGTGATTCTGCTGGATCTATTGGGTTGTCGGGTCTTTATTTTGAAGGCACTCCATCCGGTGCTTCAGATCCGCCCATACCAGTGCATCCACCAGCACTTGCTTCGCAGTCTGGAGACAGAGATGATTATGGGAGGTGTTATCGTATTCATTATGGAATAGGGTAAGATTTCTAAATATAATAACATTGTTCATTTTTCATTACTATATTATTATGCTCTATGAAATTACTGTTTGGTCTTGTGTTGTATGTTTAAGCCGGATGCTGGAGTTGGAACAATTATGAGGAAATTCATTTATCGGCACCTCAACGGCTACTAGACCAGTTGGCAAAAGGTTCCAGAAAATGACAGAGAAAGAATGTTTAACGAATTTCATGTAAGGATTTAACTTATCGACTACTTAACACATTGTTAGAACAAAAGATTGAATATTATATTTTTATTTTTGTTGTAGAAATATTATTGGTAGGATGATGCAAATGAATGTGCTATAAAGAGAAATTATTACAGAAGAGCTAGATCCAAATTTAACGGTCTGTTGTATTATGCCAGAATCAACTTGGTACGACCTAACTGGATAAGTGAATCCTTATGAAAATAGTATATTCGCTATTGGAATAGCGAAGAATACCAATTGTTGAGGAAAAAAGGAAAGAAAACTCGGGCATCATCCAAGGGTGGCTCCCTACATACTGCGGCCGCAGTTAGTATGATTGTTGTGGAGAAAAAAATGGTATGTAACTTTTACAGTTTTAATTGTTTGTTTCTATTTAAATTTTTAATTATTTGAAGAACAATAATTTTTTCAAAGGCAAGAAAAAAAGGGGTAGGAAGATACCCTTCGATGAGGTATTCGAGGAGACACATGGAAGGAAAAAAAAGAACCCGACTGATGAAGATGTCTAGGTTGAGCCTCGTGCAAAAGCTACCCATGTAAGAATCAAATTTTGAATTTATGAATTTTTTTCTCAAAGTTGATATTATTCAAGTATAAGTACTTTAATATTTTTTGACTATTAATTTTAACTTTACTTTGAATATAGGACAAATATAAGCAACTCCTTACTGAGTTTCGTAGTAGTCAGCCTCTTGAAATTCAGGGTGACCCAATACCCCAACATGTAGAGGAGGAGTTATGGGAATAAACTGTGGGTCTGCAGTTAGAGGCCATTTCTGCGGATACTACAGAAATTATTTTGGCGAGAATGTTAGGTCTTCGTCAGGTCCTACATCCTATACCTCTTCAGTTGATAGAGAAACCATTGAATCACTAAAAAATATAATTTCTAAACTCACTGAAAAGCTTGCTGAACAGATAGAGAGGGTGCAGAAGAAGGAGGAGGAAACATCATCACAAATTAGGATGTTGTCGGAGTAGTTCTGCTCTTTTGTTCAGACTGCAGGGATTATTCCTCCATGTCCTGGTGATGCAGTTCAGGCTGCAAAAGGTCTTTGCCCACTGGATGATATCAGCACAGATGAGGATGCGGAAGACAAAGACAATAACAATGAAGATGATTGGTATTTTTTTACTTTTGTATGTGTTGTACTTTGGATTTGGACATTTTGTTGTAGTTTTTACACTTTTGTATGTTTTGTTGTAGTTTTTACACTTTGGTTTGTTGTTGTTGTTGTTGTATGGATTTGAACATTTTGTTGTAGTTTGTACTTTGGTTTGTTGTTGTTGTTGTTGTATTGTATGATGTTTCATTTGTTGCTTTTTATTTTTTAAAAAAAAAATCCAGAAAAACCAAATTTAAAAAAAATTTGCATAATTACAAAAAACCAACCACAAGTGGTTGGTTTTAATAAAATTAATTTATTAATTTAAAAAAAAACGACCACATGTGGTCGGTTTTAATAAAATTAATTAATTAATTAATTTTAAAATATAAGCTACCACTTGTTGTCGGTTTATTTTGAATTTTTTATTTTTAAACTCATTTTTTCTAT
>NC_061121.1:14758642-14763149 GCF_002878395.1 Capsicum annuum
TTTTTTTACTTTTGTATGTGTTGTACTTTGGATTTGGACATTTTGTTGTAGTTTTTACACTTTTGTATGTTTTGTTGTAGTTTTTACCCTTTGGTTTGTTGTTGTTGTTGTTGTATGGATTTGGACATTTTGTTGTAGTTTGTACTTTGGTTTGTTGTTGTTGTTGTATTGTATGATGTTTCATTTGTTGCTTTTTATTTTTTTAAAAAAAAATCCAGAAAAACCAAATTTAAAAAAAATTTGCATAATTACAAAAAACCAACCACAAGTGGTTGGTTTTAATAAAATTAATTTATTAATTTAAAAAAAAAACGACCACATGTGGTCGGTTTTAATAAAATTAATTAATTAATTAATTTTAAAATATAACCGACCACTTTTTGTCGGTTTATTTTGAATTTTTTATTTTTAAACTCATTTTTTCTATTTTAATAAAAAAAATAATGAATTTTAAAAATATATATATATTTAAAAAAAAATGACACATGTGGTAGATTTTTAAAAAGCTACAATAATTTTACTGATCACGCACTTTGGTTTGTTTTGTAGTCGAAAATTGAGAAAAACGGATCACTTGTGGTCGGTTTTCCTTTTTTTTTTTTAGTAGTGTGCGGGCTAAACATTTTTAAACGCCTTTTAAAAAAAAAACGCATGCATTCCTTTAAAGCCTTATTTAGGATTAGTAAACAATTGGATTTGAGCCGATTTGACTTTGGGTTCACTTTTCTTTTATGAAAAATTTAAAAGTAATTATTTAATTTAAAATTAATAAGCAAACGTTAAAAATTCTCTATAGTTTTGTTAAAAGCGAAAAAGCTCTATATTGATTTTCTTTTAAAAAAAGATCTCATTTGATTCTGCTCTTCATTTCTATGGTTCGTTGTTATTATTATTGTGACCATAATATTAATTAGGATATCATTTTGGGATTTAGTTAACTAATTGCATGTCTATCCAAAATCTATCCAAGCTCAGTATTTTTGATGTCGGATTTAATTTTTTTTATATTTTTTATATTTTGCAATCCTTTCTATCATAAATTTTGATTGAGATAACTTAGTTCAATCATTATTTTCTCAATTCAACTAAATTGTTATCAATTATAAATTATGTGTCAATTATATATGCGTATATGTATAAGTTGTATATTAATTGTGTATATGATGTAATTGTATAAGTAGTATATGTGTAAGTCAATTGTATAAGTCATATATGTCAATTGTATATGTCAATTATATAAGTCATATATGTATAAGTTGTTAATTGTATATGTATATATATGCGCATATGTATAAATTGTATATTAATTGTATATATGATAATAATTGTATAAGTCGTATATGTATAAGTCAATTGAATAAGTCGTATATGTATAAGCAATATATGTCAATTATACAAGTCATATATGTATAAGTTGTTAATTGTATATGTACATTTGTTTATTTTTCAATTGTATATCTGAATGTTTGTATATTATTATAGTGTATATTAAATAACTATACATCTGTATATATACAGTTTACAGAATTTATATTGAGTGTGTACATATACATTTTGCATAGTTTATATTCAAATATACAATTCTTGAAATTATAAAAAATAAAAGAATGAGAAAGAGGGGGGGACCAATAGAGGGACAGGAATGGAGGAGGGGAGAGAGAAGGAGGAGAGAGGCGAGAAAAAGTGAGAGAAAGAGAGAAATTTAAGGTATATCTATGTTTTGTAACTATGCAAACATTAACCATGTCTTGTAATTATGGACTAAAAGTTACCTATATCTGAATTTTTGCCATATAAAAACCTAAAACTCTTCATTGCTTCACTTTACATTTTGTTCATTCGTTCGTCAAGTTGTGATTTAGGTTTGTTTCTCTTCTTTCTCTTTTTTTTAATGGAATTATGTTATAGTTAATTACTTTATGGAGTTAAGTTTTTAATAAGTTGTCTCTAATTCTTCATTCTTTTGTATGCTCACATTTTATGTGAAGGGAACTTTCAGATAAGCTACTGTGACTAGTGACTAAGAAATTGAATCAATGGGAATCCACATAATATTACTTTGAGAGATAGTAGTTTAGACGTCTTAGTAATTTGCCAACTTAATTTTAATTGAAACTACTCTATGACCATTTTTTTTTTATCTTTTTAGTGAAAACATTTAATTTTTTTCTTCAATCACATTATAATTGTAAAAAACTAAGAAAACCAAAAAACCAAGGAAATCGAAAAAACCCGACTAAAACTGAAATTTAAAAACCGATTGTATATTGGTTTGATTTGGTTTATAGATTTAGAAAACCGACATTATTGGTTTGGTTATATTTTAATGAAAAATCGAACCAACCCGACCTATGTACACTCCTAGTTTCATCTAAGCTATTCATCAAGTACGTCTTAGGGTCTTAGAGGAATCACAATTACGTAATTTTTTTTGTGTGTTGCTTATGGCATCTCATCATCAAGCTAAGGACATGATGAGATACAGATTTACCCCAAGGCAAAACCCATCGGCAGACTCTTTAAGTACGCACGATTTTTCACTTAGGCACCTCAACTGGACGTTATTTACTTTTGGCACCTCAAGTAGCTATTAACTCGGTCATTTTGACACTTTTTGCATAGATGGGAGCTCGCGTGTTTTGCACTCATTTCAGGCACGTGAGTACTATTTTTTATCTGATATGGCGTTCAACTTGGTCATAATAATAATATTTAATTACTTCCATTTGATTATACCCTTTCTTTTATTTCTAAACATCAATTTTGTCCATTTATCAACTTCTTTTTTTTTTTTGTTAGAAAATTTCTAGTGAAATAAATGAAACATATTTGCCATCTTCATTTTTGAGTCTTCATCTTCTTCATCATTCTTTCTCCCCCACTATCTTTCAAACTTTTGATAAATGTTAACATTTTTTTATTAGTTATATTATAATTTTATTTCTTTCCAATTTAATATCTCTCAATTTGATCCAATACATCACTTTTACAATTGAATTTTGCACAAAATTTAATTGAAGAGTCCATTTTCGTAATTGAATTTTGTTCAATTTCAACTGGGTGTCTTTCAAGTTGATTGAAAATTCTATTTTTTTCCACATATACATACACTGAGAGTAGAAGAGAACAGAAAAAATGCACTCATACACAGTGCAACATACACACGCAAAAATGGAGAAAAAAATCAACTACTGTCTTGACCTTACCGAAAACAACCATCTCAATAATGTGTTTGGGCTTTCCATTATCACCATTGCATCATCGCCATTGATTATCCTTATCAATGTTAGAAGTTTTTCATTAACTCGAGAGTAATTGTCTTTGATAAGTTAAAAATTGGTTAAAATTAATTAAGTTGGTGAGAATAAATTTGTTAAATTCAACCTCCATTGATGTGAAGAAGAAGATTTGGAGGTGGGAGTGGGGTTGTTGTGGTGTTTTCGGGCTGGGGGTTGGGTGTTTGGAGATAGTGATTTGAGTGGGGTAGGAGGGGGGGGGGGGTGGGGGAGTGGGGGGGGGGGGGGTGGGGGGGGGGGGGGGGGGGGGGGGGGGGGGGGGGGGGGGGGGGGGGGGGGGGGGGGGTGGGGGGGGGGGGGGCGTGTTCTTTTTTAATTGGTCGCATGCCATGTCAGCAGTGTGTGTATTACACACTCTTTATAATTTTAGCTGATTGTAAAAAAACGTGTCAAAATAACCGAGTTCATAGCTACTTGACGTGTCAAAAGTGAATAACGTCCGGTTGAGATGCCTAAGTGAAAGATCGTGCATACTTAAGGGACCTGCCGATGGGTTTGGCCTTCACCCAATGAACAAAGATCTGCTGAAATATCTGTTAGGGTTTGCGATAAATAAGCCACTTCCACAACAATGTCAATTCATGCAGCTTGTAAATCTCTACGCAGACAAGGAGCCATGGGAACTTTTTGACGGCACCAAGAACAACACTGGTTACTTCATCACTCAACACAATAAAGAGAAGGAGCAACATATAAGAGTTAAATGAACAGTGGGGATCAATGGAACATGGAAGCTACAAGGCAAAGTGAATGAGGTGTTTGACGATAAAGGGAAACTCATGGGGTACGTCAAGAATTTGAAGTACAAACCCCACCATAAAAAATCTTCAAACAATCCTAACGGCGAATGGTTGATGACCGAGTATTCATTGTATTATCGTTATGTGGATCCTAAGAAAATTAAGAATAAGGGTTTTGTAGTTTGTAAGATAAAGAAGAAGGAAGAAAAAACGGGTGATAAGAAGAAAAATGGAGTTAATAGCGACGCGGACGCTGATGAATATATTGATTCAGTTCTACAAGATCACGAAGAAGACAGTATTATTGATGAGAATAATGAATATCAAGAGGGTTAGGGTCGAGACTGATGCGACAGTTGAAGAACATTTAGGTTAGGGTCCAAGAACGATGCTATCAATCTTGATGTGATTTACTATGGTAGATGTCATATTAGTAGGTTTACAATGTCATGTTTTGTTCTCTTCTTTGGA
>NC_061121.1:14763249-14828386 GCF_002878395.1 Capsicum annuum
TATATATATATATTCGAACTTTTTTATACATAAAATATTAATTATAATCTACTTTTTAAATACTTTTTCAACTAGTTTTAGTAATTTTCAATAATTTAAAAGTAGATGTAGATATATATTTAGATTTGTGCCTTTAAATTGTAATATTTGTCCATTAATTGCTAATTAAATAGTGTGAAAAATTATCCTAGATATACTTATTAGATTATTTATTGCAATATATAACACTATTTTTATGTAACTATTGAATTGTGTTTTTAATTGCAAGTTGTAGCAATTTTTATAAAATATTATTAAAAATATTATTTAAAGTTTTTAAACCATGTATATCTTTTGTCATCAGTTATCTCCTAAATAACTGTGTAGGAGTAAAATGTGGACATAAAATTACTATCCTTAATTAAACACATTTTCCACTTTTTAAGAAAATGTTGAGATTATTTCTCTTTTTTTTACTCATATCTATATGTATAGGTAATATCTTAAAGAGTTAGAAAAAAGAAGAAGATAATATGTTAAAGATTATATTTTCTTCAAGTTCAATCTAAAAATAATCATATCAATAATAAATATTTAAGTTGAATAAAAAACGTAAATCAAGAAACATATAAAAAGTAATATAGAAAATATACAATTGAAAAGTTTTTACATAATTTCTTAAAAATTAAAAACAACCAAAAAATCAATAAACTTATCAAATTCATATATAAAAATACACAATTAAATTACTTTTCTTTTAACAAGATGATTATGATTCCACCATAAAAAGAAAAGCAATAAACATGTTGAATTCGTACAAAAGAAATAAAGTTAATTTTTTCTTAAAAAAATCTATTTGAAATTTTTGTAAGAAATATTAGAAATCAACAAACATATAAAATGCAAATATAATATATACATGTCAACATTTTTTTCAACATGACAGAAAACAAAAATATAAGATGAATAATATATAGATATCAAATCTTATACTAAATTTATATACACTTATAATTTTTAAAATATTTTTCAAAAATTATTTAACGTATATATATAGAGAGAGAGAGTTCAACATTATGAGCACATATGGTTTCCTCATATTCATCCAAAATTAAAATTTGTTATTTTAAAAAAATAAAATTACATGTGACGTCTTATTTTATTCCATCTTGAATTATGATTGAATGAAAATTCACTTTCTATACTGACAAAACTTAGTTGATGTTTCATTTGATATGAACTAATGTCAGTTTCAATCTAAATAGGCTATTATTTTTGTATTTTTCTGAACGTTGAAAGTCACGAATAACGAATATTGCTACATCTTTCATATTGAAGAAAGGAAAATTATTTTACTTTTCAAAATTTATATTTAAAAATACATATTTTTTTAAAAAACAACATCCATTAATGTAGAAAATCTAGTTCTAAATAATTAAAAAGAAGTGGGAAAGAAAATTATAATGAGAACAATGAAGTCTTCGATTACAAGATTTTGCTTTTGTTTATATATATATATATATATATATATATGGAAGATCTACGGAAGAAAATTAAGTAAAAAGAGAGAGAATATGTATTTGTAAGAGAGAATCATGAATTTATATAACAAGAGAAAGTAAAGGGAAAAAAATAAAGTGTCGTGTGTGTTTTTTTCCTAGTTTTACTGCATTTTTTTTTTTGCTATGTAATGCAATCTTAAAAATATTGTTATAACTTGCAATAATTAATTTAATATTGTACATATAGGTTTTTTTTTCCGAAAGATCGAAAATTCAATATAAACTTAAAACCTAAATTTTTCACTCTTCATCTCACTTTTTAGTTTCAAGAGAGTTTTTTGCTCCTCATTTTTTCATAATTATGGTTTTTCATTAGCACATGAGTGAAAACATATTTGATCTAATCTTCGATCACAATATAATTGTAAAAACTAAAGATTATAAAAAAAAATAAAAGAATTAAAAAAAATTAAAAACCCAAAAAAAATCGACTAAAACCTAAACCAAAAAACCAATTTTATGTTGGTTTGATTTGGTTTATAATTTTAATAAACCGACATGATTGGTTTGATTTTTTTTTTTTTAATAAAATCGAACAAACCCGATCTATGTACACCTACTTATGATTATAGGGCTGTGAATTGGGCAGGGCAGGGTTAACCCGGAACTAGCCCGTCACATATAGCCGGTTTGTGGGTTGGGTCCGGTTCCGGGCCAGGTTAAATAAGCCGGTTCGATTCCGAGCCCAATAGTAAATTTTAAAAAAATAACCCGGGACCGGCCCACTAAACCTAGCCCGGTCCAACTCACCTAAATTTGGTCAAAATCGGTCTAAGATCCAGTCAAAATGGTCAAAACTCAAAAAAAAAATATTTTCTCCAATATACACTATATATACCTACCTATATACATCTTAAATACGTTAAACAATATATATACACTGTATATATAGTATATATTACATTAGAATTTAAAAAACATATCCACATATACACAATTACACATGTAATCATGTATACGACTATACATTATTTAAATATATATACTACTCTAAATAAAACATATACTATAAGATATATACTACAATATAATGATATATATACTAATTTATAAAACATATACACATATATATGTTAAATAAATACTACTTTAGAGTCTATAGAAGATATATACACATATATACGTACCATTCAATATTTCAATATAGATGCACTACTTTAAATAAAACATATACTATAATATATATACTACAATATATACACATACTATATATAGTTATATACTAATTTATAAAACATATACACATGTATACGTTAAATATATACTCTTTTAGAGTCTATATTCTATATATACTCATATATACGTACCGTTCAATATATGTACTACTTTAAAAAATATGCTCCAAGATATATACTACAATATAATGATATATATATATACTAATTTATAAAACATATACACATGTATACGTTAAATATATACTACTTTAGAGTCTATAGAAGATATACTCCTTTATAGTCTATAGAATATATACTCCTTTAGAGTTTATATTCTATATATACTCATATATACGTATTGTTCAATATATGTACTGCTTTAAAAAATATGCTCCAAGATATATACTACAATATAATGATATATATATACTAATTTATAAAACATATACACATGTATACGTTAAATATATACTACTTTAGAGTCTATAGAAGATATACTCCTTTATAGTCTATAGAATATATACTCCTTTAGAGTCTATATTCTATATATACACATATATGTACTACTTTAAAAAAATATGCTACAAGATATATACTACAATATAATGATATATATACTAATTTATAAAATATATACACATGTACACGTTAAATATATACTTTAGAGTATATAGAAAATATATACACATATATACGTACCATTCAATATATGTACTACTTTAAAAAATATGCTACTTAATGTAATAAATTAATAATACTTGATAGTAAATTAGTAATATATTAAAACTAAGTATTTAATGTAAACTAGAAATTCAATTTAAATTATTAAATAGAAAAAAATTACAAAGTAAGGACTAAGGAGTGAATGAATGTTATATGTTATTAATTGCAAAATGATTCAAAATTTATAATGTACATGAATGAAAAATCTACAAAGTTCTCATCATTTTTTTCAACTCATCCATCTTAATATTAACGGAAACTTGCATAGGATAGTCAGAGTCAATGGGGGCAAAACCATGCATTGGACTTGATTCTGCTGAGTTCTCCCTTGAAGTCATAATTTCTTTAAGTCTTTGTTTGTCGTTCGGATCCATCTTCATTCCTTGATTTCTTCATTCTGCTCTAATCCAATCTTCAAGGAAAACTAGAACATTCATAGCATTGCTTCCCAATGAGTGTCGGTTGTCTCCAAGCTGTTGTCGTTCCTGACTAAAAGCGCTCTCCGATGCAACGATTGACATTGGAACATTCAATATATCTCTACCTAATCTTGAAAGCACAGGATATTGTGTTTCATTATTCTTCCACCAATCCAACGTGTTGATCCGTCAGCTGCGATCCTCTAGCAGCGTTTGAAGATAATACTTAAGCTTTTCCCGATAAGTTGTTGTGTAAGCTCCTGCTCAATACTGTTCCAACAATTTAAATCATAAAAGTAATCAAGAAAATCACTATGTGTCGGTCTTTTAGAAGATGATGGCTCCTCGGAAAAATGAGGAGTGACAGTTGGAGTGATATTTGTCGGTACAGCTAAATCAAGAAAATCAGCATAATGGTTATATAATTATCTATGTAAGCATTCACATCACTATAGCCGTCCACAAATTTGGTTGTTCTTGTTCATCATCATCAGAATCATTATTAGTATTTATCTCTAAGTTAGAATAAATAAGAGTACTAAAGTGGCACATAGTAGTATATTTCATACACGGATTTAGCATAGCTCCAACCAAGTAAATAGAGGAAATCGGAAAAAAATATTTTTTAAATTTAGCAAACATAGCACCAACAGCTTCTTTGTAACCTTCTTTATTCTTATATTCTTTGAGTAAACCAAAAATATCGGCTATATATCCTAAAATATTACAAATAGTAAGATAATAAGCACCGAAAAATTCAACCGTAGCTATATAATTTTTTTGCAAAAACTTAACAAGATCATCAATTATAGCCCAATCTGAATCATGTAGCGTACATTTAGCCGAATCAGCAAATGAACCACAATATTGGTTAAAAGTTAGTGTAATAGGAACTCTATGTTTATGACAAGTTTTTAAAAAATCATACGTAGCATTCCATCTAGTACCACATTCTCCAGGCATCAATATCGGTGTAAGTCCATTTTGTTCACATTTAACTTTAAATTCTCTAATTCTTTTTCTTCATTATTTCCTTGAATAAAATCAATAGCAAGCGGGATTTTTTCAATATCAAGATCAAAAAAACTCAAGACCATCTCTTACAATTAAATTATATATATGATAAGCATACTTAACATGAAATATTTCAGGTAACGGTGGAGATAGCTTAGAGTTTAACTTTGTAATAGCACTCTTGTTGTTAGACGCATTATCAAAAGCAATACATAAGATTTTATTTTCAATACCATAAAATTCTGCAACTTTACCAATCGAATCATCAATAAAATCTCCAGTATGTTTACGATCTTCATCATACAAAAAAGTTAGAATACATTTTTGCATAACAAAATTACTATCTATCCAGTGACAAGTAATGGTTAAATAATCATTTTTATTAACAGCACGACCAAGATCAGAAGTTAGAGTCATTCTACATTAAATATTTTTTAATCATATAGATAAATAAAAACAATATTGTGAATAAAGTCTTAAAAATATCGGTCCGACAAGTACTTCTAGGAATACTATTAAACATAAGATTATAAATTGCTTGAGATAATGAATAAGAGTATCAGAAGAAGGAAAACTGGAAGGCAAACAACCCACATCTACCATTTTTGCTATTTCTTCCCGGTCCCTCAATTTATTACACTTCTTAATTACCTGACTGGTTGCTGGGTCCATATAAATAACTTTCTTTCATGATTATCACTTATATGTTTCATTAATGTACCCGTACCCCCTTGCTTGCCTCCTCTTTTATGCTTATATTTTTGTTGACAAATATTACATTGTACCTCAATATTTGATATACGTGTAAAAAATTGTCATGCAATACTAGTCATTTTATGAGATCTTGGGGCACGGGAAGTGCGATTAACCGATTCAAATATAATATTAG
Organism: Capsicum annuum; assembly: GCF_002878395.1. Lineage (NCBI taxonomy): Eukaryota > Viridiplantae > Streptophyta > Magnoliopsida > Solanales > Solanaceae > Capsicum > Capsicum annuum. Next base: position 14,768,993 of record NC_061121.1, read on the forward strand.
CATTTCCTACTGCGGGTGTCTCACCAATATTTTCATTATCTTCATCTAAATCAACCGCATCTACTTCATTTTCTTCTTCTATACCGTAATTTTTCTGAGCGTCTACATAATTCATATCGTGAGCACCTACACCTACTTCTTCCTCAAAAGGTTGACCAAGCGGTACCGGAGGCACACGAGTATATCTACTACTTGAAGTACCTCTACCGCTAGTAATTTGCTTTTTACTACCACTACCATTTTCGGGACAAAATTTTTTTACACTTTTAGTGGCTAGGTTTCTTAATTTAGCCATAATATAAATCAAACTAAGAAAATTCAAAATACACAAATATAATAAAATTAAATATTCAACAATTAATACACTAATTAAAATTAAAAGTAAGAGATGAAACGACAATACCAAATTTTGGAAGTATCCGAAGGTTACGACTTTAGAAACTTCCACTCGTACTTTGTAATCGTAAAATTTAAAAATTAAATTGAGCACTTCAGGAAATATATAGAATATTTGAATTTTGAGAATTGAGATTTGAGATTTGAGAGAGAATGAGATTTGAGAGAATGAAAATTGTGTGAAAAATGATTTGAAAGTGTAGGGTATTTATAGGAATTTTTTTGGATTTAAAATAATATTTTAATTAAAAAAATTATTTAAAATGGGCATACAGTTGTTTTTGGGGCCCAACGATCATATAGTCGTTGGGCCCAACGGTCATACGGCCCAAACGGTCAATTTTTTTTTTAATATTGGGCCGGTTAACCAGCGGATCTGGATCGGGTTTGGTCCGGACCAGATTAACCGGGCCCAAAAAAAATAACTCGTTTCGGGACTCGAAACCCTACAGCCCATTGGGTGACCGGGCCAGACCATTTCAGTGGGACGGGTCCGGGAACCGGCCCGTTTGACAGGTTTACTTGTGATTGTCTAAATGGACTTAGCTATCTTATGAGCTAGGAGATTCCATGCATGAGGAATATAATGCATACAAAGCCGATGGATTGGGTTTTTTTTTCTTAATGGAGGCTCTACTTATAAACAATAATTCACAAAGTGTTTGCGAGGCAAAATTAAACTCGATAATTTAGGTAAAAGATGTAACTTGATTAGAGTTGTATATAAAATTATAACACGATATTTATTTTTATTCATATTTATACTCAATATCTAATATCAGTCTGTTATTATACATGTCAAGTTCAAATATCTTAACGTACAATTGCACATGCAGCTCAAATAATCTAATTTTAGAGTAGCTTAACTAACAGACTATTACTCCAACCTAATTGTTTAATTTCTTTATGTTTAATTATTTTGGTGACTAATCCCAAAAGAAAGGATATTAACTGAATAAAGGCAAAACAAGAAATAACAATAAGACACTTTCCCTTTTGCTTCTTAGTTAAAACAACTCAAACACTAACATTTAGTAACATAAGTAATTTCATAAGTTTATACACTAATTGACGTAGAATTCACGTGCGAAACGCGTGTCCAAAAAATCAATATATATATATATATATATATATATATATATATAAAGGAGAAACTAGGGGTTGCTGATGTGGCATGTCTAAGGATCAAGGATTTATCTTTTTTTGTGGTTTTTTAAAGCTTTTTTCTAATTCTTTTTTATTTATAAATTTATAAAATACTATCAATCAATGACACTAAATATTTTATAAAATATTAAAGATAGTCAAATTTAATTCCTTTCATCATCAATGCTATTATATTCATTTCTAAAAGCTTTTTGAATTTCTTTTCATTTTAATTATTTTCTTTTTATTTTAATTCAATATATTAAACATTAACTGCATTTGCGGGGAATGTAATAAGAACCACCGTTTCAGGAAAATGAAGGTTTAGTTGTAATTTCATATTAATCATAATTAATGTGATTCCATAATTCTACAAATCAAAGAAAATTATTGTGAGCAGATGTGAAGACAATTCAAACCTTTAAAGCCTTTATAATAAAATTTTCATGTTAAAATTAGTCATCAATATTTGTAATAAAAGACTATTTATTTTTTCAAAATAAATACTTTCAATTAACAATATAATTCTTCATTGCTTAATTAGTATAGAATTTGAAAAGTCTTTGCACACATCACTAAAATCAGTATATACGCAAACGTACAATATGCACTCACCATTTCAATTTGCAGGAGACAGTAGGAAAAAAAGAATGATCCAAGGAAAAAAGTCATAATAATACAAGATTATTTTATACTCTCAAAGCATAAACATTGCTACTAGCTATCTTGTGCTCTTGTAGAGGTGTTGAATCAGTACCACATTCGAGATATACGAGGGTGAATCAAAAAGAAGAAAAGAAGTAGAAATCGAAAATTTTTAAGAAATCTACAATAAATTTGATAAGTATATTTTTCAACCCAAACTTTCATATGAATGTTGTTATTTTCTTCTTCTTCCATCTTTACATTTATTCATTGAAATGTCAATAAATTAAAAGAAGGGATAAAAAGGGCTTCATATAATATGGCCAAATTAAAGTTTAATTTAAAAATAATAATTTATTTATTTTGTTTCATATTTAGACTTAGTATGTTCCATTTATAGTCTCTCTAAATTTATAGAGAATAATGATAAATTATAAATTGTAAGAGATGTTAAAGAATCAAAAACTAATCTAGTTATTAGATAAAAATGAAGAAAAGGACAAGAACCAACAGTAGCCTGAACAATTGGGCAAATCTTCCATTTCGTGTAAATGTGGATAAAAATAAATATCATGTAACGCGAGTTTAATTTAAGGATAAATCTCAATAATAGATCTCAATCCCAAGATAGGAATAATCTTGTAGTCACTAAAACCAGAATCAAAAAAGAGTTTTGCCCATTCTTGTTGACTTCTTTCCCTTCCGAAAGAGTAAACCATCATGAGCATGTCGAAGAAAAGTTGTGTCTCATATGCATTGTGGTCTCCTTTCTGATCCATTAGTACCATGTCAATGATGATCACCCTTCCCCCATTCTCCTTACTTGGAATTGCTTGTTTACATTTCTTCAATATTTTAATACAATCTTCATCGCTCCAATCATGTAATATCAACTATTTGTCAATATTCATCAAATGCAAACCATTAATTAATACAAGCTAAGTATGAATATACATTTACTATTATAGTGAGGAAAGTTTACGAGTTAATTACCTTTAGTAAAATTGCATCAGCAGAAGGAATGAACTTAAACATGTCTCCTCCCACATAGCTGAGGTTCTTGCTTCCTTCACATCCTTCAATTACATGTGGAAGATCTAAGACGATGCAATTTATTTGTGGAAACATATCTGCAATTGATTTAGCCATGGTTCCCGTGCCACCTCCTATGTCCACCAATGATTTCAATCCTTCAAAAATTTCTTTACAATGTTCAATTATCACACTTATACTTAATCGGGAATCATTAGCCATGGCTTCGTTAAATAAATGGTTCAACCTTGGTTCATTCCCTACATATTCGAAAAATGGCTTCCCATGAGCTGTCACGAATGGAGTAGTACTAGAGTGGTCACCTTTCTCAAACCACATGCTTAAATATTGCCATGGATCCATCATAAGCGAATCTAGTCCCACCTGCACAAGCGGGACTAGACTCAAAGGATCGTCTTTAAGGAGGAGACGCGAAGCTGGAGTAGGTAAATAACCCCCCTCCTCCTCCTCCTCTTCTGTCTTTTCTTCTTTGTTAACTAAATTGGTTTGAATAAAAAAGCCTGCATGAATTAGAATACGCATAAGACGATAAATACAATTGCGAATTGTACTGTTAATATTGTTGATGGGGAGGGAATTCACTAAATCAGAAAGGGTCATGGCTCGGCCATGACTATGGATAATATCTGGAATTCCAAGTTGAATTGCACATTTGAGTGACATGGAATTGATATAATTGAAAATAAGGTTCCATATGTATCCTTGAGCAGCCGGTATCTGACTAGCATCCTCTCCAATCTTATTATACAATGCCATTGTATTGTGAGAGACTGTCTTTGAGATCCAAGTCTACATATAGATATTTGTTTTTACTCCCTCCGTCTATCATTACTTATTCACTGTACTATAAATAATGTTTAACAATATTTGTCCAATTTGAAAAATCAATGAATAATTTATAAATTACCCTATTTTTAATTGTTTCGTTAAGATGTATGTTAAGTCAATAGTGAATAAGTAAAATGGACGAAGGAAGTACTATATAATAATTAATAAGGGAAACTTAGCACTTATAAGGGCAAGTGCCTGCCTCCCTATATCAAGGGTGTGCAAAAACCGAATTAATCAATAAACCAAATCTAAAAACAAAATTATTGATTTATCAGTATTGAGTTAGTAATTTTTAAGCCATTTTGTTAATTTTTGTTGGGTTACCGATTTTGTTTTCAATTTTAAGATTTTAGTTAATAGTTAAATCGATAACCAATAAGATTATACTAGAATTATCTTTATATCCCTAATTATATAATAGTGATTTTAAATTTTTAAACACAACCCTATTTTCATTTGCATTATATAGTTATTGACTTGGTGTCACTGTGTTCTTTCTAAAGTTGTTGGCTTGATAGGGTTTTATCTAACAAATGTGAACTGTAAATTGGCATTATTTTTTTTTTTTCTGAGAGATTGAGACAATGCTATTACATCCAATTAACTTTGCTACTTAACAAGATAGAAAATAAATTTACTTCAGCAATAACGTATTTGAATTTTCTTTTGCTTGTAATTTATGTAAACTTTTATATATGGAATTAGTGTATCTATATCTATATCTATAATATATTAAAAGTATGAGAAAAGTGATTTGAACTTTTTGTCCTTCATTAAAAGTCTATACTTTAGACAAAATTATCTTTTCACTTATTTTCTCTAATTATTATATTATTATAATATTTAAAATTAAAGAGTCCCAAAATATATGGTAAAAGAAAAATATATTTTAAAAATTAATTAAGAAGTCCTAAAATATTTAGTAAGAATCAAATTATATGGTAAGTGATATTAATAGAATCAATAATTAAAGAATCCTAAAATATGTGGTAAGAAAAAGATATACTTAAAAATGAGTTCTAAAAATAGAAAGAAAATGTTGTTTTCTCAACCCAAAAAGGTTCTAAAAATATTATTTTCTTCAATCAAAAAAGGAAAAAGAACAAGTTTTTTCTTTTTGATTAAAAGGTTTGCGTCAATTATTAAAAACAAACAACACAGAATAAGGGATATCAATAGGAATAAGTATAAAATTGGTTTAGTCATAGATTACGAGAAGAAGAAAAAAGATTAAAAATCAATTATTTCATAAGGGTTTAGTTAATTTGAAATAGAAATATTTATTATTTCCATATCTAACTAATTTCTATAAATCAAAATAACATTTATTTGACGTGGATCCTTTTTGGAACAAAAAAAGAGTGAAATTCTTTAACTATTTTTTATTTAGGGGCTTTTTTAAAAAACTATTTCTATTTAATTATTCTTCTAATATATAAGGCATACATTATTAAGTCCTAAAATAATTATATGAGAAATAAAACTGCTAAATATATGAATAAAATCCTCAAATAATCCTAAATCTACCCAAAATTCACTAGGACAAACATGCAGACAAACTCTCTTTTTATTTAGGTATAGATAGAAAGTTGTTGTAGTATAGTTCAAGAACGAAGAGAAGAAGAGCTTAAGGACGAAGGTGTTGGTGTTATTGTTCTTACCATTTAGATTTGAGTTTTATTAGTTTCTTTTTGAATTTTTTGTTAAAGTTAATGATTTGAACTTGGGATTACTTGTTTGAAATATTTTGAGATGTTTCAATTTAATGATACATTGCTCGTTAAAGAACCAAAAAAAAAGTTGATTGCTTCTTATCAAATCACCGATACTCATGGTTTTGAGGTTTGTACGTTTGGGTCTTTATTTTATTTTATCTTTTCTTCTTATTTGTTAGTCATAATACATAAATATGACCGAAAACTTGACACTAAATTATAACTTTGACCTTAAACTTGGACAGTGCACAAATAGGACCTTTAACTATTCAAAATTGCACAAATGTGACCTCCGATCCTACTTGGCAAAACACGTGTTCAACACGCAAAACTGGACGCGTCCAGCTTAAAATCTGAGGGCATAATACATAAATATGACCCTAAACTTGACACCAAATTATAACTTAGACCTTAAACTTTGACAGTGCATAAATATGACCTTTAACTATTCCAAACTGCACAAATATGACCTTTAAATGACTTTTCACTATTATTTTTTCATTATTTTCGGTTCAAAGATGAAAATGAGATCTAATTTCTTTTGTCATTGCGGAAAAAGAACAATATTGAAGATTTATTAATTAGATGGGTCATCCTCATACGAAAAAATCGTGCGGGTATGTATATATATTATAAAGCAAAGGGCTAATTTATGTTATATAATATATTTAAATATAATTTAAATATTAAATTAAAGATGAAACTATACTACTAAATTTTTTTTATAATTTTAATAAAACGTTATTAAATTAACGTTATTAAAGATAGTAGTAGTAGTATATTACATTAACGTTATCAAATTAACGTTATTAAAATGTTAGTATTAAATTAACGTTATCAAAATATTATTAAATTAACGCAGGGGCGGACCTACGTGGTTGCCATGGGGTTCACCCGAACCCCCTCGGTAAAAAAATTACGTTGTATATATAAGGTAGAAAATCTATATTTATGTAGGTATATTAATGTTGAACCACATGAAACAAGACACTTAGATAGCCCAGTGGTGTTATTTTCTCTTCTTGGGCGCTTACTTCAGCCTACTTCGCGGATTCGATCCCTGCTAATAATAATAATAATAATAATAATAATAATAATAATAATAATAATAATAATAATAATAAAAAATAAAAAAATAAAAAAAAAAAAGACGCCGTTTTAACACAAAAAGCAAAACTTTGACAGTGCACAAATATGACCTTTAACTATTCAAAACTGCACAAATATGACCTCCCTCCAAGTCATCCCTTTTAACAACGTGGCACCGTGTGATTGGATGAGCTTTCCACGTAGGCGGGAGTGAAACTCACGCATGGGGTTGTAAAATCGGAAGTCATATTTGTTCAGGTTTTGAATAGTTAAAGGTCCTATTTGTGTACTATCAAAGTTTAAGGTCAAAGTTATAATTTGGTGTTAAGTTTAGGGTCATATTTATATATTATGCCTATTTGTTAATATGATTAATGATTGATTTTTATTCTATGAGAAACTATTGTATGTCTTTTGTATAGAACCTTATATATTTATATGACGTCAGGACGTATATAGAATCGATTAGTTGGTTAATTATATATCAAAATGATGGATGATCTCCTTAATATATCTTGGGCAATTCTTCTATCATGAGATAACTTTTGGATTAAGGTTTATGATCAATTTCTTTATACATATTATAAGAAGAGAAATAACCATCTCACCCACCAATGAACACTTGCTCGAATTGTGTCTTTGAAATAAGTAAATCAAATTGATATCGTGTATGTAGATTTAACTTCATTCTAAAATATTTTCATTTTGGTGATGCGTTATGGAGATGAATCTTCTTTTTGAATTGACCTTTTCATCAAATTGTGTAGACTATACATTACTTTGGTAATTTTTTTGGTTAAGTTCCTTACTTTAACTATATACAGAATTTATTTTGTGCAATATTTTGAATTGTTTTGTTTATGATTAAAGATTGATTTCTTTTCTTTGGATTTAAAAGAAATCTATTTCTGGATCAAGTAGTATTATTTAAAAATAGTTCTAACATGAAAAAAATTTGTAATGTAGAAACACCTCCATGATATTAATTAGCTATAAGAACTTATGTTTGATATAAATTAAAGGAACTACATCTTATTTTTTCTATTTTTTAAAACATTTATTTAATTGATTCCTTAATAATAGAGTAGTAATTTACTCATAACTATGTAATAGACATATTAGTAAAATTACTATACAATTTTAATTGATTCTAGAAATAAGTCTTTAGCAGTCTCCATACTAACCCGAGACAATACAATATAATTAGCTAAATAACCTAAATTCTTTGTCTTAATCGGTTCAATAAATATTCAATTTACTTCGAATTGAAATGTTGTAACAAGCATTTATTTAATTTAACGTCAATTGCTATTTTTAAGTAATGATGTCCTTCTTGTGTATGTTTTGTGTTTGACATGAGATACACGTGCAAAACACGTACACTAATATAGTATATAAATAAAGGAAAACAACATAAAACAAAAAAATAGAGGAGCATTTTCTTATCGATTAAATCGAAAACCGAATTGTAAGAGTTAAAAATTGATTAACTAAATATCGATAATGAATATCTTATTAGTTTGGTTATTATTTTAGCGTGCTTACAAATTGAAAATTGGTAAATTAAATCGATAATACATAAAAACAAACCCAATCAACCATTGCACACCCCTAAATTATATACTAACAGCCGCATTAACAAATCAATATCTCAAAATTTCTTTTATAAATAAATATTTGCAATTAAGTATTTTTTTAATTATACATAATTTTATAAAAATTATCAACCTAATAAATAAATAATAATAGTAACTAGTTATTCTTTTATATAATCATTTCACATGATGCGAATAATCTTTTCACGGCAAACATGAATTTGTTTTGTAAAATTTAAAATTATGGTTTTTTTTCTCTAAAAAATATAAATATATAAGTTAAATTTAATTTTTTTGAATTGAAATAAAAACATAAGTTGAAATCCTACTTTTTAGTAGGATTTGAAATCGAATTTAGAATTGAAATTGAAGTTTTGTTCAAATAGTATAAACAAACACTTCTAATTAAAACTTCATATGGTTTAGCGGCATTATAAATTTTGTCATTAATTCTTTGTCATGCTCATACACCAACCTTTCCTAGAAACATGGGCCACAATTAATAAATGTGAAAAATGTTTTTCATCACCTTTGGTACTTTCTTTGTTCAAAATATTTCACTTTTTATTAATTGAGAGTCAATTCAATTAATTTTTAAAGTTAAATTAAAGAAGATTGATTAATATTTTAATATTAAAATTTAAATATTAAAAAATTATATAAAAGATATTATAAGTTTTAATCTTTCTCATATTAATATAATAAAAAATACATCTTAAATTATTGATCAACATTGATATTATCTATCTCTCAAAAAGAAAATTGTGATAAATAAAAAGACACGGAGGAAGTAGATTTAAAAATAAGGTTTGAAATGCTTTGCCAATTTTGAATGAAAATATTGTCCCTACTTTTATTAAAGAACCCATTTAGTAATTAGTGCATGTGCAATTCATGTTACATAAGGTGGTTGGATTGATTTACATTTTGTGGACACTACAATTCCCTCCTCAATGAGTTATAGACATTAAATGAGAGGACCCGTCTTAATTAAATAAGATATATCTTTAGGAAAAATAACATAAATATACACTTTAATTTATCAAATTTATAAAAAAAACTTATTCTTATAAAGTAATTACAAAAATTTCAACTAATTATGTATTTTCGTTGGATGTATCAGGGAGCTACTTATGTATCTTGATAGACCCAAAATAAAAAAAATGTATTGAAAGCTAATTGTGTATCTTTCCAAAGAAAAAAAAGTATATTCATTGGATGTATCTGGATATCTCGACGGATTTAAAATCAAAATTTTCAGTAATTATGCAAAATGTCGGGATTTTTTTGTAATTAAGCTTCAAACTATCGGAATTTATATTGCTTGCCCATATATTTATTCAACAACAATAACAATAATAATTAAATAAGAGGGGTAGTGTGCACCTGGATCTTATTCCTACTTCAGAGATAGAAAGATTGTTTCCAATAGATCCTTGACTCAAGAAAAAATATAACATAGTAATCTTGGAAAAAAAACAACATAATTAAAAGAACCACGACAAAATACTAAAGATAGCATGACAAAATATTTAAAAATGAAAAAAAAAGAAAAAACATTATCTATGATAAATAATACTACAATCGAAATATAATAAATACGAGATAGTAAAACATATACATTGTGTATATATTCTTATATTAATTTATGTTGCAATCTATGTGATTTTATTTAATTAGGCATATTTATGAAAAAAAAAAAAAAGACTTTTGATCTTTCTAATCTAAATTAAGTCATAGGTATTTCTTACTAATGAAAAAGGAAAAAATTAAAGTTAATTATTTTTAAATAAGAAAGTATTAACTTATTTTTTGAAGGGGAAAACAGTAATTTTGCTGTCTAATAAGCCACAGTTGAGCTCCTTTAACACACTGTTTGATTGTTTTTTAAGGGAATTTTAGTAACTTATCAGTTACGATACAATACCATACCATCAAATCAAATAATAAAACTTTTATTAAACAGCAGTGAATGACCATCCAAACATTGTGTTACTATACTGTACAGTACAGTATCATATCATATAGTACCGTATATCATGAAACCATGACAAATCACAATCCAAACGAAGTGTAACGTGCATGTACGGACATCGATTGCTTATTTGACATTTTTTCCGAGCCAAAAGTTAGCTTCTTAGACGTCTTATAATAAAGAAGCCCCGGCCCTCGGTAGGTAACACTCTTAGTCATTTAAGTATGGGAAAGGGTGGAGCCAAGTAAGATTGAGGGATGAGGATGAATATAGTAAATGTTAAATCCTTCTTGGGACGAAAGTATTAGAAAGTTTTCGAACTCGAGATCCCGACTCCTGACACAAGGCTTCGGATCCAACCTCGACTCACAACCCGACTCTAGATCTTGACCCAGGACCTGAATATCAACTCTGACACAAAACCAGACTCTCGACCCTGATCCGACCCCAACCCGGTACTCGGAATCCGACTCCCGATCTCAATCCCTGGACTTGACTCTCTTCCTAACCCCTGACCTTGATCAACCTCAACCTCAACCTCAACACCGACTCGCTACTCGGGAATTGCCTTCTGATCTCGACCCCAACTCGAGAATCAACTTAAGTTAGGTTCTTTTGAAAACAACCTCACTACCTCCGCAAGCCACACCTGTGATGATAACATCATGACAACCTATTTACAAATTAAAAAAGGCCACATGTGAGTGGAATGTAACATTAACATTTTCTTGTTTCTATGACACAGAAAGGTTTTTGCATTAGAGTGCAAATGACTAGGAGACATTTCCTTTAGAGAAGTATAGTTTGAAAAGACATTAATTTGCTCACTTTAATGAATCTAACTTATCCCCAGTTACTGAGTTTTAGTCTGGTAACGGATATATTCAACAAACTTTGTTGCTTATGGCGTAAATTAGGAAATAATTACCACTTGAGGTACATTCGACATCCTCTAAATGGTTACTACTTGCATGGTTTCGAAAATTCATGTGCTCCAAGATACAACGCTAACAATAACATATCCAGTATAGTCTCACAAGTGGGGTCTGAGGAGTGTGGATGTATAACCGCGTGCCTTGTGAGGTATAGAACAACGGCGGACCTAACTTCAAATTTGTGGTGCTCCAACACCTGTCAAACTATATGCAAAATAGGTATAATTATATAAGAAATATATAAAAATTTGTAAAAGATGGAAAAAAACACCCTTGAAACCAAGAAAATAAGTAGGTGCTTTCGTTTCCAGGTGCAACATGTGTGTTTGAACCTTTCGAGCACCATGGGCCTCCCTTCTCAAATGTGAAGATATAATTGAGTCTGACATCTAGCTTGTGCTCTATGTATGTTGCTCGGACTCATAAAACATGCCACTGGGTGCGTATCAGATTCGACATAGGTGCGGCTGCATTTTTGGAGAGTCCGAGCAACATAGGCCTCTCCCTGTTTAAGTGTTTTTTTAGTTGAAAAACAAACCGTCTTTAATCATTTAGTGTTCCGATCAAAAGACCATCTTAATCATTCAAATGTACATTCAAATTCAGATATTTTAATCTTACTGCCAACAAATATCCTTAGGAAGAAATGATTTACGAACTCAGTAATTATAGCTAGTATTTGGGAGGTGACACAAGGACACCGATATGACGGTGTTCGGCCGGGGCTAGCAATGTTTAGCGCACAACCATTGAGGACGATGGATGCAGAGCGTTGTGGTTTGTTATTGAATTATTGCGAATGAGACTTGAGTCCCACATCGATTAAGTAACTGATGTGTGGCTTATATAGCCTTAAGCTCTCACTCCATTAGCTAGCTTTTGGGGAGTGGATTGTATCAAAATGAGATTAGATTGAATATTATAATCCATGTATAGCAATTAGCAAACTAAGCTCACTACAATTGGTAGGATAATTCCCAAGCTCCATCTCCATCTAGCTCAAAGTTGCAATATTGTGCCTGTCTACTGAACCTTTGAAGAGCCAAATTGCCATTAAGCAAAGGTGAGGTAAGAAAAGCCAACTTGTAAACATGTACAACTACTATTAGTGTATTGATAACTTGTAATGAACCAGATGACTTACATCTGAATAAAGCAAGTGAACGTTTCAATGGCATTAAAACAGGTGAGGAGACTTATCAGAACACTCCCAATCCAATAAATTATAACTGTTGCAACATAGAAAATAAGGCCTATACAGTTTTGAAGTGCTTTAATGTTCTTTTAATATATAGGGGCTGTTTCTTTTCCTAGTTATTTCCTCTATTTGAATTTACTTGTCACTATTTTTGTAATTTAATTTTCATTTTTGCTTGTCATTTTTGACAAATCGAGAATTAACACAATTTTTTTTTCATGTTTTACCATTAATTATTTTTTCTCAAATTTATTTCAAAACACAATAGTACATCATTTAATAGGGATTTTTTGGTAAAATAGCCATGTAATAATTATTTTTCTCAGTGGAGGTGTCAAGTCAAAATATGAAAAGTAAAAGTGAACAGATAAAGTACCCATTCTCTCTCTATATATACTAATTTATACTAATTTTTTTAACGTGTATTGCACGGGGATTTCACGTTAATTGGTACAAACTTTTTATATTGATCTACATAATATCATATGAAGGTTAGAGGAAACAATAATCACCCAAGCAAAAAAAAAAAAATTGATTATTCCCAAAGGAAACAAATGATATACTGCAAGCACAATAAGAATTCAAAAGTTAAAAGAAGCCAAACATTAGCAAAAAGATGGAAAAGGCTCTGCAGATGTAGGAAACATAGCTTACATTCTCAGATTTGATGGAAAAGGCTTCTGTTGGCTTTTTGCTTGGGTGATTATTGTTTCTTCTAAGGTTCACCTCCTTAGAAGCTTATCCATTACATCACTGAGCTTCAGGATTTGATCAACCTACTTGATTATTTTTATAGCAAACTATCCAGAAGATACTCTTTTCAAGCAGAGTCATATGATCAATTCTACGGAGCAGTACCATACTTATCATCAGTTCGCACATGATATTAGAGGTTAGTATATGCTGGACAAGATGGCAATGATTAATTTCAGACGAAGAAAGTTGAAACGCATAAAGAAACCACCTTAGAATCACTTGGAGTTAGATTTTCTTGAATATGTTCCCACTTGTTTCCTTTTACTCCATCTTATCTTCTTCATCTACGCTATTTTCTTTTGTTTATAGCTTTTATAAAGTGATTTAGTTTTGTTTTGATTTTCTTTTTAATTTATAAGGGGAGAGTCTCCCTTATTTAAGTTTTCCTAGTTTATATTGTACTGAGAGAAGTCCTCTCTTCTAGGTGCTTAGATCTAGGTTTATTTCAAGTATTCGGGATGAGTCGACCGGCCTTAGTAGGCTAGTTAACTTTGAGCCACTATAGGATCGAAGGTAAGGTTTATGTTTGTCTTCTTGTATTTCTTTTGTTTATTTATGATAAGGCTTGGGGGTATGCGGCTCAACCGCTGGTTGTCATGGGAGATGGGAGACCCGGGTAAGGTTCGTTTCTAGAAAAAAAACTGAACGCTAAACCCTAAACCTTGAACCCTAATCCCTGAACCTTGATAGGCCAAATGAGCGGCATGGGCTGCATGTGCTTATTGGTAGCCATGGGAAACATGGGCAACATGTGTCATTTAGCAGCCTTAGGCTCCATGAGCCACTTGGATGCCATGGGCCAAATGAGCAGCATAGGCCGCTTAGTATCTATGGGCAGCTTCAACTCATGGGACCCCTTAGGCGTCATATGCTGGTTGATTTGCTTGGGCGTCATGGACGACATGTGCACTGGCCGCTTGGCAGCCATTGGCGGCATATGTCGCTTGGCTGTCATGGGTGGCGTGGGTCGCTTGGTATCATAGACAGCTTGGGTTGCTTGGCAGTCGTGGGTGGCATATGCCCCTTGGCAGCTATGGTGGTATGCTCCATTTGATTACCATAGGCTGCGAGGATGACATGTGTCGTTTGATCAACATGGTATACACAAATGGTATGGACCGTTTGATCACTATGTGCGACTTGGATGGCATTCAATGATTGGGTGCACTGGACCAAATAAGTGTCATTGGCCACTTGGGCAGCATGGGCTGATGTGCCACTTGGGATCCTTCGACGATATGTGTCGTTTGGGATCTGTCGTTTATGGTTTAGGTTGCTTAAGGTCATAGGCGTCATGGCTCGCTCTACGGCCATAGGCATAAAAGGTCATTTGGTTGCCATAGGCTACTTGGATGGCAACCGTCGCTTGATCGGCATGGTCCGTATAAGCAATATTTAGCCGCTTGATCACTATGGACGGCTTCTGCGTCATTGTCTCTTAGGTTCCATGGACCAAATAAGTGTTATGGGCCACTTAGCAGCCATGAGAGGCTTCAACTCAAGGAACCACTTAGGCTCCATGGGCCTCTTGTGTGTTATAGGCCATTTGATCCGCTTGGTCGCCATAGACGGCATAGGCTAATGTGTCACTTGGGATCCTTCGGTGGTACTAGCCTCTTAAAGCGATGGGCGGCATGTGCCGCATGTACGTTGTAGTGGCTTGGGCAGCTTGGGTCACTTGAAAACCATGGGCGGCATAGGTCGCTTGGCATTTATGGGCAGTATATGCCACTTGATCACCATGGGCTTCTAGGACGGAATATGTCACTTAATCGCTATGGCCTACACAAGCGGCATGGACCATTTAATCACTATGAGAGGCTTGGACGGCATTGGATGCTTGGGTGCCATAGACCAAATGAGCGACATTAGCTGCTTGGGTGCCATGGACCAAATAAGTGACACTGGCAGCTTGGGCAACATAGGCTAATATACCGTTTAGGAGCCTTTGATGGTATATGCTATTTGGATGTCGTGAACGGTTTGGGTTGGGTGTCATGGGCTACTCAGCAAAAACATGGGTTGCTTGACAGCCATAGGCATCTTGAGCGCTATGGACCTCTTGGGCGTCATAGGCTACTTGGACGGCATGAGTCACTTGATCGACATGGTCAACATAAGCAGCATGGGAGGCTTAGGTGACATTAACCTCTTGTGTGTCATGTACCAAATGAGCGGCGCGAGTCGCTTGATAGCCATAGTCGGCTTGGGCACTATGGACCACTTAGGCACTATGAGCTAAATGAGTGGCATAGGCCACTTGATCCGCTTGGGCTTTGTGGGTGGAATGGGCCGATGTGCTGCTTAGGAGCCTTCAATGGAATGTGTCGCTTGGGTGTTGTGGGAAACAAGGGCTGCTTGGTAGCTGTGGGCAGCATATGCCACTTGGCAACCATATGTGACATGGTCTCTTGGTCACCATAAGCCGTTTGGATGGCATAGGTCGCTTGATCTTCATGGTCCATATAAAGCGACATAGACCACTTGATCGTCATGGGTGGCATTAGTTGTTTGGGTGCCATAGACAAAATGAGCAGTAGGGCTGATTGACAGTCAATAGTTGCTTGGGTGCATGGCTTGCATGGGCGCTATAGGCCACTTGGGTTCCATGGGCTAAATGAGCGGCATAGGTTATCGATCTACTTGAGTATTGTAGGCAGTTTGATCCGATCTGCCACTTGGGAGATATGGTCGATATGTGGGTAACATGGATTGCTTGGGCATCGTGGGCGGCATGGGCCACTTAGCAACCATAGGCAGAATGGGTGGCTTGGCAGCCGTGGGCGGCATAAGTCTCTTGATCGCCATTGGTTGTATGGGCCACTTGGACGACATGGATCGCTTGATCGCCATGGTCCATATAAGTGACATAGGCCATTTTGGAGTGTTGGGCCGCATAAGTAACATGGATCGTTTGATTGCCCTGGCCGTTTGGGCAGAATGGGTGTCAAGATGACATACATCAAAGCAGCACGATACTGTGGGCATTAGTGCGCGTCATGGGAGCACTATGTATTAGGCGCCCCCGCACGATATTTACAACATACACCTACGCTGAATTTCATATGCCACATACCAAAACGCACAGTCCTCGAGTTGACAAGACAACATGAAAAGAAAAGGCACTGCTTTTTTGCTTGCAACCTCTTCTGTACTAAATATTATTGAGAACCAACACTCACTATAGTAAAATTACATTTTTTTGGTAATAGTAAAAGTGCATGTTATCGTTTTTAAAATTTTAATTTTTATAAAAATAAAATCAACAAAAATTAGGAAATTACTCAATAAAATATTAATTCTTGATAAAATTTAAATTGATTATTTTTTTATTTATTTTATTCTGGTTTTAAAAAGTAACAAAATTAAGTGAAAAAAGAAATTAGTTAATAAAATACCTCAATGGATCCACTTAGGTTTAACTCCTTGTAGTTGTGGTAAATAACAAGTTTCTAGAGTCAAATGCAAGACGACCACACCAAATGGGCCTTTTGTGCTATTCTTGGCACTTGGTTTTAATTTAGATTTTTAACTTATTTTATGTATCTCATTTTCAAAAATTGAATGTTAAACGTTGAAATTGACATTCAAATCCGTCTTACCACATAATTTTGATCTTCAAATCATTTACTTTGCATAACTTTTTGTGCTAAAGAAGAATGAAAATTTTGTACCGAATTGGAATAAAGTATTGATTGAACGGGATAAAAGCCATTTTAAAAAAAATTGGCTCGACCAAAACACCTATAATTAATAATTTTTAATCAAGATATCGTGGAAGCCCGTTCCATATAAACAAAAATTAAGTAATATTAAAAGGTCAACCAAAATTAGGGAGTGAAAGTAGATGAAAAAAAGTAGTTGTAAATTGATGAAACTTTAAACCTTCGTAACTTTGCGCTTGGATGTCTGTTTGAGCTATTTTTTTTATTTGCGTATTTTTGTGAGATATATCCGGACAAACGCTGTAGGGCGATTTGGTCAAGCCAATTTATTTTCAAAAAAATGACTTTTATCCCATTCTATCTGCAATTTCTCCTAATCGACAAACAATTTTCATTCTTCTTTAGCCAAAAAAGTGATGAAAAGTAAACGATTTGAAGATCAAAATAGCATGATAATGTGAATGCGAATGTCAATTTCAACATTTGAAAGTCAATTTTTTAAAATGAGGTAGATAGCATAGGTGAACAATATAAAATTTAAAAAGTATTTAAATTTAAACTAAAGGACAACTTAGCTTGATGGTCTTTCATTAGACTCTAGAAACTTGATCTTTTACCTCAACTACAAGGGTTCAAACCTAGAGGAACGTATTGAGACATTTTGTTGACTAATATTTTCACTTAATTTTGATACTTTCTTTTATGAAAAATTATGAATAGAAGGAAAAAATTGAAACTTAAAATTTCATCAATTTAAAATTAAAATTTTATATAAAAATTACTTTTGTTGTGATTAAATTAAAATTTAAAACTAATATTTTATTTTAATTTTAATTGAAAAACGCCCGGGGCAAACGACTCTTTTTTTGTGACTTTTGGTGGGTGGTCAAACGGGCTCCCAGGCGTGCTGTGGAACGGCCGGGTGCGGGCCATTGGGGTCGTCGGGGCTGCTTGGGCGATAAAAGGGCGAAACGGCGTGAATGGACCATTTTCGGGCCAATTCGGTATGTTATAGCCCACAGTTTTATGGGTGTGCTCGGGCCCAGGCGTGCTGTGGATCAGCCAGGGGTTGGCAGGGCCATTTGGGCGATCAAACGGGCGAAATGGCGCGAACATGCTATTTTCACGCCAATTCAGTGTGCTATAGCCCACGGTTTTCTGGGTGTACCCAAGGCCTTGCATGTTTTGGGTCAAAAATCGACCAGAGGCTCCTAGGCGTGCTGTGGATCAGCCAGGGATGGTCCATTGGGCTCGGTTGGGCCGTTTGGGCGGTCAAACGGGTGAAATGGCATAAATGGGCCATTTTCGGACCAATTCAGTGTGCTATAGCCCACAATTTTCTGGGTAGGCCCGGGGCCCGGGCGTGTTTCAGGCCAAAAATCAACTAGGGGCTCCCAGGCATATTGAGTATAGGTTAGGGGTGCGCTATTGGGGTCGCCGGGGCCGTTTGGGCAATCAAACAGGAAAAATAGTGGGAATGGGCTATTTTTAGGTCAATTTGGTGTGGTATAGCCCACGGTTTTCTAGGTCTTCCTGGGGCCAGGGCATGTTTTGGGCCAAAAATCGATCGAGGGCTCCCAGGTTATTATGGATCGGAGAGGGATGGGCGATTGGGGTCAGCGATCTCATTTAGGCAAACAAATGGGTGAAACGGCGCGAATGGACCATTTTCGAACTAATTTAGTGTGTTATAGCCCACGATTTTCTAGGTGTGCCTGCGTCCAGGCATGTTTTAGGCAAAAAATTGATTGAGGGCTCCCAAGCATGCTGTAAATCAGCCAGAGTTAGGACATTGGGGTCGGCGGGGCTGTTTGGGCGATCAAACAGGCAAAATGGCGCGAACGGGCTATTTTTAGGCCAATTCGATGTGCTATAGCCCATGATGTGCCCTGGGCCCGGGGGTATTTTGGGCTAAAAATAGACCGGGGCTCCCAAGCGTGTTTTGGAATGGCCATAGGTGGGCTATTGGGGTTGGTAGGGCTGTTTGGGCGGTCAAACGGGCAAAACAACGCGAATGATCCATTTTCAGGCCAATTCGTTGTGCCATAACCCACAGTTTTCTAGGTGTGCCTAGGGCCCGGGCGTGTTTGGGCCAAAAATTGACTAGGGACTCCGAGGCATGTTGTGAAATGGCCAGGGGTGGGACATTGGGGTAAGCAGAACCATTTGGGGAGTCAAACTGGCAAAATGCTGTGAACGGGCCATTTTCAAGCCAATTCGATGTGCTATAGCCCATGATTTTTGGGGTGTGCCTGGGATTTTTTTGTGTTGATAATTACCCGAGGACTCTCAAGTGTGTTTTGGATCCGCTAGGGGTGGGCCATTGGGTTTGGCAGGGTCATTTGGGCGGTCAAACAGGCTAAACAGTGCAAACGAGCTATTTTTGGGCCAATTCGGTGTTCTATAGCCCACAATTTTTTAGGTGTGCCTGGTGTGTTTTAGGCCAAAAAATTGATCGGGGGCTCCCAAGCGTGTTGTGGATCATCCAGGGGTGGGCTATTAGGGTCGGGGGCCCGTTTGGGTGGTCAAACGGGCAAAATAACGAGAACAGGCCATTTTTGGGCTAATTCGGTGTGTTATAGCCTATGATTTTTTGGATTTGCCCGGGGTCCGAGCGTGTTATGGGATGAAAATTGACTGGAGGCATCCATACATGCTGTGGATTGGCCTGGGATTGTCCTTTTGGGTCGTCGGGGTCATTTGGGCGATCAAACGAGCGAAAAAGCACGAATGGGTCATTTTTTGGGTTAATTCGGAGTGCTATAGCCCACGATTTTCTGGGTGTGCCTGAGACCCTAGCGTGTTTTGGGTCGAAAATCAATTGAGGGCTCCCAGGCGTGCTGTGGATCGTCCATGAGTGGGCCATTAGTGTCACGACCCGAACCGAGGCCCTAGCCGTGACGACATCCCAAACCAGGAAGACCCGGATACCCTTCTAACTTGAAATCATATACACCAATCATACACAATATAAGGAAATGCGAAAAATTTCAAAAAAATGGAACCATGGTCATAAATCTGATATAAATTCAATAATAGGGAAGAACAATCCAAAACCATCTAACAACATCTGGAAATCGTCTGCGAAATCTCTACTACATGATCACTAACACAATCTAAAAACTGGGACAAGGCCCCCAGTAGACTAAAACCATATCTAATAATAGTTGTTTGAAAGTAAACAGGCCTTCTGGAATAAAGAAGGCTCACCAAATGGACCCTGCAACTCTGTCTGATAAAGTCTACTGCTTTTCTGGATCCCTAGACTGAGCCTCAGAACCTGGAGGGAGGAGGGGGGTCAATACAGATGTACTGGTACGCAAGGTAATCCAAAATAAAGATTTTATACAAATAAAATAATGGAGAGAAATTTGTCAAAACACCATACATAAAATAGTTTTCAAAACACATGGGCATTTTTCTAAAAATCATGATTTCTATGACCATGAGATTTTAGGAAAACCTCGCATACCTTAAAGTAGAATCTTTTGAATGAACTCTAGCTTTTGGGATGCTATACGTACAATTGGTGGGTGCATCTTCTAGCCCTTTTAATGGGGATTCCAAATCTTGAGGAATTATTTAAAACCCACGGTGAAATCTTAAGATATTTGGGTTCTTAGTTTGAAACCCTAGAGAGTGTTCTTGAATAATTTGGATGATTGTGAATGTATTTTGGTGTCTTTGGGATTAAATCCCGCGTTAAAGTTGATAAGGGGTGAAAAATACCCAATATACCCTTAATGGGATGGAATAAAATATAACTGGCAACCCAATTTTATGGTCCACCGCGACGCGCCATTATCGCGGTGGCTCACTGGAAATTGACGAATGGGATTCATGGGGTCACCACGACGCGGAGCCATCACGTTGTCCCACTGGTTGGGACCTGGAACTTCAGCGCGACGTGCCACGATCGCGCTAGGCTACTAAAATTTGACAATTGTTAAATAGATAACCTCCGCGACGCGCCAAGCACCAAAATGACGGTGTTTTACGACTAGGACTTAAATTAGCCATTCCATCTTGCCTAAGTATCAGATTTGGGCAAATCTTATATCGACGAAAAGCTCATTCCATTTTCCACACTACATAATTGATTAACATGGAAAATTTGCATAGGATTTATGGCTTTTGGATCATCTACGCATAGAAAATAACGGTTTTCGTTCTAGTCCAAAATTTGGGGTGTTACATTATCTCCCCCTTGGGATCACTCATCCCCGAATGATGGGTAGGAACGTTGAATATTAAAGGTATGGAATAACGCGGACATGATGTGCCTTCTAAGAAAGGACATAACTGATCTGAAACATCTAACTTCTATTGTGAAACTGAATTCTGAGCTTACTTGCCCTTACTTGCTTTAGGGAGCTGATTCATGCTGAGAGTTTACGATGTCCTTGAAGTGTTCATGGTCAGATTGTACATATTGAATTTGGAAGTGATGACTTATGTAAGTACAAATCATGAGGCAGCAAGATTTAGATCGTACAAAGGTATTACACTGTCCGAGCTAAAATAGCTAGAAAAATTTGAGATTATGTGCTGAACTCTTATGAACTGAGTCATGACTAAATAACTGAATCTGAAACATGATACTTGGACTGAACTGAGTTTGCAACTTACACGGATGGAATAGATTATATTTTGGGATGGTCATACGCATAGGACTTCGAATAGTAGGACTGGGTGAAAAGGTAGAAAACTACTGTAACTTGTCTGGCTGACTGTTAAACTGAATTATACAGGACACTTATACTTAACTGGAGCATTTCTTCAACATTCTTTCTAAATAAGTTCTCGTAGCATCAGGGAGCAAAGAATCTCTAACATGAGTTACACAAGACATCCAACTAAGGAATTATAACAATGACACTACTCTATAACATGGAATATAGACATATAACTCGTAAACTAGGATAGAATTATCAAATCTTAGGCATTGTAACTTCTTACTTTCAAGATTAGCCACACTTCTAAAATATCTCTCAACTATACTTTCCCTTTAAACACTATGCTCATCGATTCCACTTATTTTTCTCACATAGCCGCTGATATTTCCATATACTAATGTCTAAACTGAACTAAATCCCCTCACCATCTTCAATCCTAACTCAAAATCACAAGACGCACCTCTTAATACCGTTGTACTAGTCTGAATCATGAATTCAGTACCCCCTGCATTTCACAATTCCTTATCTCATGCATAATTCTTATTGCCACTTCCAACAATCACCTTCAACTTTGCATTAGACATTCACAAACACTCAAAGCATCCATTTGTATGTACACAAACATGACATTCAAGCCTATCTTCATACCCACATATGCACTTTTAAACAAACTCTCATAAAGCTTCTTTCTCATATTCTCTAATACTTCTATCCATAACAACTTCCATGCACTATTCAGATGATACACATAAAATATTCTCAATTAACCAAGCCATACACAAAACTTCACCTCCAAATTCTTTTAATTTATGGACTTAGATAAAACAAGCACACAACAATCTTTCATCAACAAGAAATGTTTACTCTTTCCCGTCTAAATAACTGTTCATCATCACTATCTCAACCTAAGGGAAAAAGGTCACTGAAAAATTGAAATACCGAAATCCGGAACATGAGGGGAGTACTAAGCATAACTTGATACCCTACGGAGGCGTGAGGAATAGAGCACTCACAGCATGGACTCATTTTAAAGAGATCTAATCTGAGGACGTACCTGATATAAATATGAATTTTCACTAACCGTTAAGAGTATCATATGTGCACAAGAGTTATGAACTGCATGACCTGAGTGTTTTTGGAATTCATAACTTATGGAAAGTGATTCTAACTGCTGAACAAACTAGGAACTCATCATACTAGGAACAAAGAGAGTACGTGATTCCTTTTCATATGCATGAACACGAGCTATGATCATGAAGATGAAACATAAAGCATGAGTATGTATCAGAATAACTGAAGTAAACTGCTGAAATAAGAATAGATGAAGCATCATTCTTTCTCACGACCAATTCCACAACTTACTGGCACATCTATTAGCATCTGAAAACTTGACTTGGTTACTCGTTCTATCATCCTCCCTTAGATTTAAGCCATTACTCTAAGTCTGTGAACTACTATATACACTATGGTATAAATTGAAATCAGTTAACTCCAAAGTCGGGGATATAACAATACACATAAAACTACACTTACCCTGTAAGACGGTATCTTCATGTATAATAACCAATGCTAATACCTCGTTCTAAGATTCAACCCTTAGGTTTCTATAGCCCCAAAAGTCATCATATAACAGCTTAAACATTCACCAACTTAGATTATTCTAACACTAAACATGGATATCTCTAAACCTTTAATGGACCATACCACTTTGGTCATAGTCTACCAGCATCATGCCTACAAATTTATATTTCTAAACATGAGAATCAAGATTATACAAAAAGGCTTAACATCATTAATCATAACTCTATAACTTAGCTATCAAGAACATCACATATTATCTAACTAGTCTTTCTCCACCTAGCAACTCAACGGTACTACTAACCACACAACATGCAATGATCCTTGAAAATAATGCAACCCCATAGCACCTTGGGCGTACTTCTACATCATACTTACAACATCAAACTTGATTACGAATCAAATAAACTTAAGCTCTTGTATACACTGTTCAAGCCTACTAGATCACTTTCACACAACTAACACCCACCACATCAATTCATTATATCTACCTTGATCACCATATACTATTCCAACTTAGTATGTAGTTCTAGCTGTGATGAACCACAACTTCACATAATTTTCTTACATGCCAAACATCTGAAAACATTAATCCGCCAAAACTTCATAACAGTAAGGATCAATCACAATCCTATGATCTATCTTAAAATCCATTAACACATCCCCCTTCTACACATCATTACTATCTACCCTTTTCATACAGCTAAACTTAGTTCATAGCTCTATAAGTCCCAACTAAACTCCCTCTTGCGACCTCAGGGGCATCTAAATTAACACCACTCATCCACCAAGTACCTTCATCAATAACCTATAATTTTCTTGCACGACAAACACCGTCAACAACTCTTTTCATACTTCAAGTAAACAATAATTCACCTTAACTAATAACTCTTTCTCTACCATACCTTCTACTAAACTAACACACAGGGATGTATCACTCCCTTACCAACTCAATTTCATGCAAAAGATTCGGCCATACATGTATTCAATAAATCATCCTTACCACTTTTCTTGCGATTACGCCACTAAACCCCAGTTCCAACCAACACAAGAATAACAAGATGAACAATAAGTTTTTAGTGAATTGAAATAGGCCCCGCACGGCTCCACTAGACTTTGATTTTGTTTCAACAGTACAATGATAACAATATTACAAGAGATAGAAACTTGACACATAATAATCAATGATCTAAGAATACACATTTTACTCTGTATAAATAAAAGAATCTGAGTCGAACACTTCCCCTACAGACTACCATACAATCTACACATGCTACTAGCTACCACATTAGTCTATCACTATAAAGGGGTAAATCATCCTTAAACATCAGTTATTCAACTAAAATATTTGTTTACACAAAAGTCACCTTCATTCTGATTTCTAACTCTATGACTTCACATTATCAACTTCTTAGTCCAATCACACTACCAATAGGTCATGACACTGACACTTTAAATCACACTACTATTTGGGTGGAAATATAGTTCCAATATTCTGCTATACATCATCCCCACTTAAGAATGACATCTATAATATAAATTCTATAAGGGATTGAATACACTTAACACCGCAGGCTGAAAAGTATGATTTCATCAGAATCAAAGTTCACACCAGAATCAATACACTCTGAAGCACTAACGAACTCTTCTCAAGTCCTTGACAATTCAAAAATATTATATGGCTCAATCAGAAAGGACCATACCATTTAGATTCTAGACTTTTACACTTGAATCACCTCAACGATGAGGCATATCTAAAAACATCAAGGTAAGGAAAGAATTGGGATAACTTTACTTCCGTATGGGCGAAACCATAGCATGAATTAGAGTATAAAAGAGGAACATTTTGACTCTATAGCATGAACTAGAACATGAAGAAAGAGAGATATTCCTAAACGCCTACTAGTCTCTTGCTTATAAGTGTGGCGCACTACATACCCATAAACAAGACTCTACTCGACACAATTTTGCAGACACCATGGGACCATGAACCGTGCTCTGATACCAAGTTTGTCACGATCCGAACCGAGGCCCTGGCCGTGATGGCATCCCAAACCAGGAAGGCCCGGATACCCTTCTAACTTGAAATCATATACACCATTCATGCACAAATAAGAAAATGTAGAAAATTGTAACAAAACGGAACCATGGTTATAAATCTGATATAAATTCAATAATAGAGAAGGACAATCCAAAACCATCTAATAACAACTGGAAACCGTCTGCGAAATCTCTACTACATGATCACTAACATAATTCGAAAACTGGGACAAGGTCCCAGTAGACCAAAACCATATCTAATAATAGTTGTTTGAATGTAAACAAGCCTTCTGGAATAAAAAAGGCTCACCAACTGGACCCTGCAACTTTATCTGATAAAGTTTACTGCTTTTTTGGACCCTTAGACTGAGCCTCAGAATCTGAAGGGAGGAGGGGGGTCAATATAGATGTACTGGTACATAAGGTAATCCAAAACAAAGCTTGTATATATATAAAATAGTTGGAGAGTAATTGGTGAAAATATCATACATAAAATAGGTCTAAAGATATGGGCACTTTCTGAAATCATAAATCATTCTTGTCAATGCAATGCCTGATCTTTGTATTACTTCTGAGTTAGGTGGTACACCCCTACAATTCTAAAATCCCATGGGCTGTATGGAACCTGCCATTGACTCGGCGGGGAAGTCCCCAACTCGAGTGTGCCGCAAGGGTTGGAGTTTCTAATTTTGATATGCCACACGACACTAGGCCAACAAAATATAATGTACCCGAATCGATAAATCACGATTTCAGGAAATGAGTTGTCTGAACTCATGCCTTCTTCGGGGAAACCACCTAAACTCTCTTTATGCCCAATTTTATCCTATTCTGAATCATGTATTTTTCTAGTTTCAATATCTAAAAAGTCTGATTTCAAACATGGGTTCTATTCTGTTCTGAATTATCATGGCATAATCTGAATTGGTGTCGTCACATCAAGACTTGCAAGTCCTATTTCTGAGCCATAACACATCATGCATGATTCTTTCATTAAAACATAGTTCAGACCACCCAAACATGCAATTTAACAAAGGAAATTCATGTTCTGAAAACATAAGTCAAAACTATGCAAAATTCCCATCCTTTTGATAAACAAGAGGTGGTCATGTAATCTTTAACAAACCATGCAATCCTTCTCATTATATGATTATGTTCAACATTCATCAACATAAAAAACCCTTCCTCTTTCAAAATACAAATCATAATCCAAATATAACATTATTCAAGACATTTCATAACATGTTTTTTAAGATGCATTTAAACGATTTCATAGTATATCATAAGTAAATGAAAATCATCACAAGGGAGGAATTTTTTTGATGAATCATGCTCTCAATTCAATCATCAACCTTAAAACACATGCTTACAATATATATATATATAATTTTAAATCAATTTGGGGGAAGGCCTAAAGGCCAAAACAATATCATCAATGCTTCTAAAACATAAATATATTCATAAATCTGAAAAATCCTTTCTTAAAGTCAAGATTTTTATCCATGAGATTTTAGAAAAACTCTACGTACCTTAATTTATGACTCTTGAATGAACTCGTGCTTTAGGGATGCTATTCGAACAACTGATGGGTGCTTCTTGTAGCCCTCATAATGGGGATTCCAAATCTCGAAGAATTGTTAAAAACCCACGGTAAAATCTTAAGATATTTGGGTTCTTAGTTTGATAACCTAGAGAGTGTTCTTGAATAATTTGGATGATTGTGAATGTATTCTGGTGTCTTTGGGATTAAATCCTGTGTTAAAGCTGATAAAGGGGTCAAAAATACCCAATATACCCTTAATGGGATGGAATAAAATATAACTGGGAACCCAATTTTATGGGCCACCGCGATGCGCCACTATCGCAGTGGCTCATTGGAAATTGACGAATAGGAATCATGGGGTCACCGTGATGCGGAGCCATCACATTGTCCCACTAGTTGGGACCTAGAACTCTAGTGCGACGTGCCACGTTCACGCTAGGCTACTAAAATTTGACAATTATTAAATAGATAACCTCCGCGATGTGCCAAGCACCAAACTGATGGTGTTTTACGACTAGGACTTAAATTAGCCATGCCATCTTGCCTAAGTATTGGATTTGGGCAAATCTTATATCGACAGAAATCTCATTCCATTTTTCACACTATATAATTGATTAACATTGAAAATTTGCATAGGATTTATGGCTTTTGGATCATCTACGCATAGAAATAACGGTTTTCATTCTAGCTAAAATGCGAGGTGTTACAATTAGGGTCGGTGGGGTCGTTTGGGTAGTCAAACAAGAAAAACAGCATGAACGGGCCGTGTTTGTGCTAATTTGGTATGCTATTACCCCCAGTTTTATGGGTGTGCCGGGGGCCGAGAGTTTTTTCAACTAAAAATTGATTGGGGGCTCCCAATCATACTGTGGATCGGCCAGGAGTGGGCCATTGTGGTCGAAGTGGCCATTTGGCTGGTCAAACAGAGAAAACAATGTGAATGGACCATTTTTAGGCTAATTCGATTAGTTATAGCCCACGGTTATTTGGGTGTGTTCAAGGACCGAGTATATTTTGGGCCAAAAATCAATTGGGGGTTCCCATGCGCATTGTGGCTCAACTAGAGATAGGTTATTTGGGTCAAATGGGCCATTTGGGAGGTCAAACGGGCCAAATGGTGCAAATGGGCCAATTCGTTGTGCTATAGCCCACAGTTTTTGGGGTATGCCCGTGGCCTATGCGTGTTTTGGGATGAAAATTGATCTTGGGCTCCTAAGCGTTCTATGGATCGGATAAAGTGTGCCATTGGGGTCTGCGAGGCCTTTTGTCCATCAAAAGGTGGAAACAACATAAACGGGCTATTTTTGGGCTAATTTAATGTTTTATAGCCCACGATTTTCTAGGTGTCGTGTTTTGGGCTGAAAATCGATTAGGGTCTTCCAGGCGTGTTGTGGATCGGCCAGGAGTGGGCCATTGGGATCGGTAGGGCAGTCAAACGGATGAAACAATGCGAATGGACTGTTTTTGGGTAAATTTAGTGTGCTATAGCCCATGGTTTTCTGGGAGTGCTTGGGACTTGATCATATTTTTGGATGAAAATCGATCGAGAGCTCCCAAGCATGCAATGGATTGGCCAAGGATGGGCCATTAGGATTGGTGGGACCATTTGGGTGGTCAAACGGGTGAAACAACCTGAATATGCCATTTTTTGACCAATTCAGTGTGTTATAGCCCATGGTTTTCTGGGTGTGCCTGGGGCTCGAGTGTGTTTTTGGCAAAAAATCCATCGAGGGATCCCACGCATGCTGTGGATCAGCCAAGGGTGGGCCATTGGGGTCGATGGGGCCATTTGGGTAGTCAAAAGGGAAAAATAGGGCGAACGGGCCATTTTCGAGCTAATTTGGTGTGCTATAACCGACGGTTTTTTTGGTGTGCTCGTGGACCGACCGTGTTTTAGGCCAAAAATCAATCGAGGGCTCCTAGGTGTGCTATGGATCATGCAAGGGTAGGCCATTAGGGTTTGTGGTGCAGTTTGGGCGATTAAACAGGCAAAACGGCACGAACGAGCTATTTTTAGGTTAATTCAGCGTGCAATAGCCCGTGATTTTCTTAGTGTTTATAGGGCCCAGGCGTGTTTTGGGTCAAAAATTGATCGAAGGCTCCTAGGCATGTTGTGGATCGACCAGGGTTAGGCCATTGGGGTTGGCGTGGCCGTTTGGATAGTAAAATACGGGCAACAACAGGAACATGCCATTTTTTAGCCAATTTATTGTGTTATAACCTATGGTTTTTAGGGTGTGCCTGGGGCCCAGGCGTGTTTTGGGCCAAAAATTGATCGAGGGCTCCTAAGCGTGCTTTAGATAGGCCAGGGGTGAGCCATTGGGGTCGGTGGGGATGTTTGGGAGGTCAAACGGGTGAAACAACGTAAAGGGCCACTTTCGGGCCTATTCGGTATGCTATAGCCCACAATTTTCTGGGTGTGCACCGGGCCCATATGTGTTTTGGGTTAAAAATTGATCAGGGGCTCCAGGCGTGCTGTTGATTTGCCATGGATGGGCCAATGGGGTCGGCAAGGCCATTTGGTTGGGGCGTCAAACAGTTAGAGCGATGAAAATTGGCTATGTTTTAGCCAATTCAGTATGCTATAGCCTACGATTTTCTAGGTGTACCATGGGATCGAGTATTTTTTGGGCCAAAAATTAATTGGGGGCTCCTAGGTGTGCTGTGGATTGGTAGGGGTGGTCCATTGGGATCGATGGGGCTCTTTGGGTGATCAAACAGGTGAAATAGTGCGAAGGGGCAATTTTTTAGCCTATTCGGTGTGCTATAGCCCACGATTTTCTAGGTGTGCCCAGGGCCCGAGCGTGTTTTGAGACAAAAATCGACCGGGAGCTCCCAGGCGTACTGTGGATCATCCAGGGGTGGGCCATTTAGGTCGGCGAGGCCCTTTGAGCGGTCAAACAGGAAAAACAGCGCGTACGGGCTATTTTCGAGAGAATTTGGTGTGCTATAGCCACGGTTTTCTGAGTGTGCCCGGGGCCCGAGCATGTTTTGTGCTGAAAATTAATCTAGGGCTCCCAGGCGTGCTATGGATGGACCAGGAGTAGGCCATTGGGGTTGGCCGGGCCTTTTGGTCTGTCAAACATGCGAAACATCATTAATGGGACATTTTTGGGCTAATTTAATGTGCTCTAGCCCACAGTTTTTTGGGTGTGGCCGAGGTCCGGGCGTGTTTATGGACAAAAATCAATCGGAGCTCCTAAGTGTGCTGTAGATCAGCCAGGGGTGGTCCATTGGGATCTTCGGGGCCGTTTGGCCGGTCAATCGGACGAAATGACGCGAACGGTCCTTTTTTGGGCCAGTTCAGTGTGCTATAGCCCACGATTTTTTGGGTATGCCCGGGTCTCGAGTGTATTTTGGGCTGAAAATAGATTGCGGGCTCCCACACGTGCTATGGATCAGCCAGGGGTTGGCCATTTAGGTTGGAGAGGGCGTTTGGGCGGTCAAATGGGCAAAACGACACGAATGAGCCATTTTTGAGCCAATTTAGTGTGCTATAGACCACAATTTTTTGGGTGTACCAGAGAGTTTTTTGGGTTAAAAATTAATCGGGGACTCCCAGGCGTGCTATGGATCAGCCAAGTATGGGCCGTTGGTATTAGTGAGGCTGTTTGGGCGGTCAAACGAGCGAAACAGCACGAACGACCCATTTTTTTAGCCAATTTGGTGTGCTATAGCACACAGTTTTTTGGGTGTGCCTGGTTCCCGAGCGTATTTTGGGCCAAAAATTAATCTGTGACCCCAGGCATGTTGTGGATTGGCTAGAGGTGGGCCAATTGGGTTGGCGGGGTATTTTCTGTGGTCAAACGGACAAAACTGCATGAATTGGCCATTTTTGGGAAAATTTGGTGTGCTATAGCCCACAGTTTTTTGGGAGTGCTCGGGGCCCAAGCGTGTTTTAGATGAAAATCAATTGGGGTTTCCAGGCATGCTGTGGATCATACAGGGGTGGCCTATTAGGATTGGCGAGGCTATTAGGATTGTCAAATGAGTGAAATGGCGTAAATAGGCCATTTTTGGGACATTTGGTGTGCTAAAACCAATGGTTTTCTAGGTGTGCTTGGGGCCCAAGCGTGTTTTGGTCCAAAAATCAATCTGAGGCTCCCAGGCATGCTGTGGATCAGCCAAGGGAGGGCCATTAGGGTCGACGGGGCCGTTTAGGTGGTCAAAAGGGAGAAACAACGTGAATGAGCCATTTTTGAGCCAATTCGGTGTGCTATAGCCCACGGTTTTTTGGTGTGCCCGTGGCCCGAATGTGTTTTGGGACAAAAATTAATTGGGGGCTCCCAAGAATACTGTGGATCATCTAGGAGTTTTGGGCGGTCAAATGGACAAAACGACGTGAACGGGCTATTATCGGGCTAATTTGGTGCCCAATAGCCTGCAGTTTTCTTGGTGTGCCTAGGGTTTGGGCGTGTTTTGGGAAAAAAATTGATTGGGGGATCTTAGGCGTGCTATGTATCGGCTAAGGGAGGGGCATTGGTGTCGGCTGGGCCATTTGGGCTATCAAACAGGCAAAATGGTACGAGTGGACCATTTTTGAGCTAATTCAGTGTGCTATAACCCACGGTTTTCTGGGTGTGCAGGGAAACCGAGCATATTTTAGGCCAAAAATCAATCGAGGGCTCCCAAGTGTATTGTGGATCGGCCAGCGAATGGATCATTGGGGTCGGTTGGTCCGTTTTGGTGGTCAAACGAGCAAAACAGCACGAACGGGCTATTTTTGGGCTAATTCAGTGTGCTAGCCCATGTTTTCTCGGGTGTGCATGGGGCCCAGGCTTTTTTTGATAAAAAATTGATCGAGGGATCCCAGGAATATTATGGATTGGCCATGGGTAGGACAATAGGGTCGGTGAGGCCGTTTGGAGGGTCAAACAGGCGAAACGATGTGGACAGACAATTTTGGAATAATTCGGTATGCTATAGCCTATGTTTTTCTGGGTGTGCCCAGGGTTCGGGAGAGTTTGGGTTCGAATATTGACCAGGGGCTCCTAGGAGATCTTTGTATCAGCTAGGGGTGGGCCATTGAGGTCGGAGGGGTAGATTGGATGGTCAAACAGGCGAAACAGTGTGAAAGGGTCATTTTTTAGCCAATTCAGTGTGCTATAGCCCACGATTTTATGCGTGTGTCTGGGGACCGAGAGTGTTTTGGGTCAAAAACCAATTGAGGGAACCCAGGCATTCTGTGGATCATCCAAGGGTGGGCCATTGGGGTCGTTGGGGTCTTTTGGGTGGTCAAATTGGTGAAAAGATGCGAACGGGTTATTTTCAGGCCAATTTAATGTGCTATAGCCCACAGTCTTCTTGCTGTGCCCAATGCCCAGACGTGTTTTAAGAAATTTTGCTGTGCTAGCCTATTATTTTTTGGTTGTGCTCGGGGCTCGGGTGAGTTTTGGGCCAAAAATTAATTGGGGGCCCATGCGTGTTGTGGATTGGCCAAGGATGGGCCATTAGGGTTGACGAGGCCGTTTGGGTGGTCAAATGGGTAAAAATGGTGCGATTGGCCTATTTTTGAGCAAATTTAGTGTTCTACAGAACACGACTTTCTGGGTGTGCCCAGGGCCCAGGTGTGTTTAAGGCCAAAAATTGACCGAAGTCTCCCACGCATCTTGTGGATCGGCCAGGGTTAGACCATTGCGGTCGGCGAGTCCATTTGGGCGGTTAAATAGGTAAATCAGTGCGAGCGGACTTTTTTCAGGCCTATTCGGTGTGTTATAGCCGATGGTTTTCTACGTGACTAGGTATGCCCGGGAAATGGGAGTGTTTTAGCCCTAAAACCTACTGGGGGCTCCTAGACGAGTGTGGATCGACCAGGGGTGAGCCATTGGGGTTGGCGGGGTCATTTGGGCGATCAAATGAGCGAAACAATTCGAATGGGCTGATTTGATGTGCCATAGCCTACGGTTTTCTGGGTGTGCCTGGGGCTCAGGTGTGCTTTGGGCTAAAAATCTACCGAGGGCTCCCAGGTTTACTGTGGATTGGCTTGGGGTAGTCCATTAGGGTCGGCAGGTCCATTTGGATGGTTAAATGGGTGAAACGCCTGTAACGGGCCATTTTTGGGCTAATTCGGTGTGCTATAACCCACTGTGTTTTGGGTGTGCCCAAGCACCGGGTGTGTTTAGGGTCGAATATTAACTCAGGGCTCCATGTCGTGTTGTGGACCGACCAGGGGTGGGCCATCTGGGTTGGCAAGGCCATTTGGGTGATCAAACGGGCAAAACGGCAAATGGGCCATTTTTGGGCCAATTGGCTGTGCTATAGCCCATGGTTTTCTGAGTGTGCTCGGAAGTATTTTCAGTTAAAAATTGGTCAGAGGCTCCCAGGTATGTTGTGGATCAGCCAAGGGTGGGCCATTGGGGGTGGAACGGCCGGTTGGGCGGTCAAACGGTCGAAACAGCATGATTGAGCCATTTTTGGGCCAATTTGGTGTGCTATAGCCCACGATTTTCTGGATGTGCCTGGGGCCCAAGCTTGTTTTGGGTCAAAAATCAATCGAGGGCTCCCATGCATGTTCTGGATCATCCAAGATTGGGCCATTAGGGTCAGCGGGGCCATTTGGGAGGTCAGACGAGCAAAACGGCACGAACGAGCCACTTTTATGCCAATTCGGTATGCGATAGACCACATTTTTCTGGCTTTGCATGGAGCCCAGGGTGTTTTTGCTAAAAATTGCCTGAGGGCTCCCAGGCATGCAGTGGATCAGCTAGGGGCTGGTCATTGGGGTCGGGGAGGTCATTTGGGCGATCGAACGGGCGAAACGGCTTGAACGGGCCATTTTTGTGCCAATTCTGTATGCTATAGCCCATAGTTTTTTGTGTATGCTTGGGGCCCAAGCATTTTTTGGCCAAAAATTGATTGGGGGCTCCCAGGCATGCTATGGCTCGGATAGGAGTAAGCCATGGGGTCGGTGTGGTAATTTGGGTGGTCAATTGGGTAAAACAATGTGAACAGGCTATTTTCGGGCCAATTCGGTGTTCTACAACCCATGTTTTTTTGGGTGTGCCAGGTTCCCAGTATGTTTTTGGCCAAAAATCGATCTGAGCCTCCCAGGCGTATTGAGGTAGTCCATTGGGGTCGGTTGGGTCATTTAGATTGTCAAACGGGCGAAATGGCGTGAACAAGCTATTTTTGGGCTAACTCTAAGTGCTAGAGCTCACTGTTTTCTAGGTGTGCTCGGGGCCTAGGTATATTTTGGGCCAAAAATTATTTGGGGGCTCACAAGTATTCTATGGATCGACCAGGGGTGGAACCAATTCGGTGTGCTATAGCCCACGATTTTTTGGATGTACCCGAGGCCCGGGCGTGTTTTGGGACAAAAATTGACCAAGGACTCCCAGGCGGGCTGTGGATCATCCAAGGGTGGGCCATTAGGGTCAATGGGCTGTTTGGCCGGTCAAACAGGCAAAATTACACGAATGGGCTATTTAGAGGCCAATTTGATGTGCTATAACCCACAGTTTTTTGGGTGTGCCTGGGGCCCAAGCATGTTGTGGATGGGTGAGGGGTGGGCCATTGGGGTCGACGAGGCTGTTTGAGCTGTTTGACAGGCAAAACGGTGCGAATGGACCATTTTTTGGCCAATTCGATGTGTTATATCCCAAGGTTTTCTGTATATGTCTGGGCCCGAGAATGTTTCTGACCAAAAATCGATCGAGGACACCCAGGCATGCTATTGATCAGCTAAGAGTGTGCCATTGGGATTGGCGGGGCCTTTAGGGCGGTAAAACGACACGAATGTGCCATTTTCGAGCTAATTTGGTGTGCTATAGCCTATGGCTTTTTGGGTGTGCCCGACACCATGGTGTGTTTTGGGTCAAAAATTGACAGGGGGATCTCAGGCGTGTTTTGGATCGGCCAAGGGTGGGCCATTGGGCTGGCGAGTCCATTTACGCAATGAATTAGCCATTTTTGGGCCAATTTGGTATGCTATAGCCTGTGGCTTTATGGGTGTGCCTGGGTACCAAGAGTGTTTCGGGTGTAAAATCGATCAAAAGCTCCCAGGCATGTTGTGTATCAGTCAAGGATGTGGAATTAGGATCGGTGGGGTTGTTGGGCGGTCAAACGGGCGAAACGGCACGAACGGGCTATTTTCAGGTTAATTCGGTGTGCTATAGCCCACAGTTTTCTTGGTCTTCCCGGGTCATAAGCTTTTTTATGCTGAAAATCGACTAGGGCTCCCAAGCGTGTTGTGGATCGACCATGAATAGGCCATTGGGGTCGTCGGGGCCATTTGTGCGGTCAAACAAGCAAAATGGCATGAATGGGCCATTTTGGTATGGCACACAATTTCTTTGGGTGTGCATAGGGTCGAGGCGTTATTAGTCCAAAAATCAACCAGGGGCTCATAAGTGTGCTATGGATCGGTTTGGGGTGGGCCATTGTAGTCGTCGAGCCTATTTTAGCAGTCAATCAGGCGAAACGGCATAAACGAGCTATTTTCATGCCAATTCGGCGTGATTTTGCCCATGATTTTCTGGGTGTGCCCAAGGCTCGAGCATGTTGTAGGCTGAAAATAGACCGGGGGCTCCCACGCGTGTTGTGGATTAACCAAGGGTGGTCCATTGGGATCGGCAGGGCCATTTGGATGGTCAAACGGATGAAATAGCGCAAACGGGCTAATTCAATAAGTAATAGCCCCTAATTTTCTGAGTGTGCTTGGGGATCGGGAGTGTTTTGGGACAAAAATTGACCGAGGCCTCCTAGGCGTGCTGTAGATTGGCCATGGGTAAGCCATTGGGGTTGGCAGGGTCGTTTAGACTGACAAATGGGAAAAATGACGCGAATGAGCCATTTTTGAGCCAATTTGATGTGCTATAGCCTACAGTTTTCTGGGTGAGCCTGAGGCCCGGGCATGTTTTGGGTCAAAAATTAGTCAGAGGCTCCCAGGCATGTTGTGGATTACCAGAGATGGGCTATTAGGGTCGACAGGGCTATTTGGGCGGTCAAACGGGTGAAATGGCGGGAACAAGCCATTTTTTAGCCAATTCAGTGTGTTATAGCACACGATATTTTGGGTGTGCTTGGGGCCCGGGCGTTTTTTGGGCCAAAAATTGATCGGGAGCTCCCAGGCATACTGTGGATTAGCTAGAGGTGGGCCATTGTATTCGGTGGGGCTGTTTGGGCGGCCAAACGAGCAAAATAGGCCGAAGGGCCATTTTTGGGAAAATTTTGTGTGCTATAGCCAATGATTTTCTAATGGTGCCCAGGGCTCGGGCGTGTTTTAGGCTTAAAATCAATCGAGGGCTCCTAGACATGTTTTGGATCAGCTAAGTAGGGCCATTGGGGTCGACAGGGTCGTTTGGGCGGTCAAATGGGTGAAATAATGCGAATGGGACATTTTTGGGCAAATTTGGTGTGCTAGTCAACTGTTTTTCGGGTGTCCCCGAGGCCCGGACGTGTTTGGGCCAAAAATCAATCGAGGGCTCCAAGGTGTGCTGTGGATCATCCATGGTGGGCCATTGGTGTCATCAGGGACAATTAGGCGGTCAAACAAGTGAAATAGTGTGAACGTGCCATTTTTAAGCCAATTTAGTGTGCTATAGCCTACGGTTTTTTGGGTGTGATCGGGGCCCGAGTGTATTTTAGGCCAAAATCAATTAAGGGTTCCCAGACGTGTTGTAGATTAGGTAGGGGTGGGCCACTAGGGTAAACAGGGTCGTTTAGGCAGTCAAACGACCGCAACAGCGCAAACAGGTTATTTTTGGGCCAATTCGGTGTGTTATAGCCCATGGTTTTCTGAGTGTACCTGGCCCCAACGTATTTTGGGTCAAAAATCAATCGAGGACTCCCAGACGTGCTATGGCTCGACTAGGGTGGGCCATTGGTGTTGGCGGGGCCATTTGGGCAGTCAAAAAGGCATACGGTCTATTTTTAGGTCAATTTGGTGAGCTATAGCCCATAATTTTCTGGGTGTGCCTAGTTTCCAAGTGTGTTTTCTATCAAAAAATGACTAGGGGCTCCCAGGTGTGCTGTAGATCGGCCAGGGTAGGCCATAGGGGTCGAAGGGGCCGTTTAGGCGACTAAATGGGAGAAATAATGCGAACAGGCCATTTTTAGGCTAATTCGGTGTGTTGGGCCTAAAATGGACTAGAGGTTCCCAGGTGTGTTGTGGATCGGCTAGGGTTGGGCCATTTGGGCCGGCGAGGCTATTAGGGCTGGCAAACTGGCAAAACAACGTAAACAGAGCATTTTTGGTCCAATTCGGTGTGCTATAGCCTATGGTTTTCTGGGTGTGCCTGGGGACCGGACGTGTTTTGGTCCAAAAAGCAACAGACGGCTCCCAAGCGTGCTGTGGATTGGCTAGGGTTCGGCCATTCGGGTTGGCGGGACCATTTGGGTAGTAAAAAAGGTGAAACAGTGAGAACAAGCCATTTTGGGGCCAATTTGGCGTGCTATAGCCCTTAGTTTTCTAAGTGGGTCCGGGGTCCAAGGGTGTTTTTGATGAAAAATCGATTGAGAGATCCCAGGCGTGCTATGGATAGGCTATGGGTAGGCTATTGGGGTCGGTGGGCTCATTTGTGCGACCAAACGGGTGAAACAACACGAACGGGCCATTTACGGGCCAATTTGGTGTGCTATAGCCCATGATTTTTTGGGTGTGCCTAGGGCTCGAGTGTATTTTGGGCCGAATATCAACCTGGAGCTCCTGGCGTGCTATGGATCGGCCATTGGGGTTGGTGGGGCCATTTGGGTAGTCAAACGGGTGAAAAGGTGTGAACTAGGGATCCCAGGCTGCTGTGGATTATCCCGGGTGGTCCATTGATGTCAGCGGAGCCGTTTGGGTGGTTAAACGGGTGAAACAGCACAAACGGGTTGTTTTCAAGCCAATTTGGTGCGCTATAGCCCATGATTTTCTGGGTGTGTCAGGGACCCAAACTTGTTTGAGCCAAAAATTAATCGAGGTTCCCAGGTGTTCTGTGAATTGGCTAGGTATGGGCCATTGGGTCGGCGAGACTATTTAGGCAGTCCAACGGGCGAAATTATGTGAATAGGCAAAATTCAATGTGCTATAGCCCACAGTTTTCTGTGTGTAGCTGGGGCTCGAAGGTGTTTTATGCTTAAAATTATTCGCGGACTCCTAGGCATTCTATGTATCAGCCAGGTGTGGGCCATTGGGGTCAATAGGTCCGTTTGGGCAGTTAAACTGGCAACGTGGTGCGAACGGCCATTTTGGGACCATTTTGGTATGTTATAGCCCATGGTTTTCCGAGTGTGCCTGGCCGTGTTTTGGGCTAAAAATTGATCAAAGGCTCCCTGGCCTGCTTTGGATCGTCTAAGGGTGGGCTATTAGGGTCGGTGAGGCCATTTTGGCAGTCAAATAGGTTAAATAGCGCGAACGGGCCATTTTCTTACAAATTCAGCGTGCTATAGCCTACGATATTTTGTGTGTACCCAGGGCCCGGCCTTATTTTTGGCTGAAAAATTAATTGGGGGCTCCCAGGCGTGCTGTGAATTGACCAAGGGTAGGCCATTGGGGTCGGCGGGGCCGTTTGGGTAGTCAAACTGGAGAAACGGAGTAAATGAACCATTTTCAGGCCAATTCGGTGTGCTATATCCCACAGTTTCCTGGGGGTGCTCAGGGCCCGAGCGTGTTTTGGACAAAAACTTGATCGGGGGCTCCCAGGCGTGCTGTGGATCGGCCAGGGGTGGGATACTAGGGTTTGCTATAGCCTACAGTTTACTGGATGTGCCTAAGGCACAAGCGTGTTTTTGGCCAAATATTGATCGGGGTCTCCCAGGCATGCTGTAGATCCGCCCAGAGTAGGCCATTGTGGTTTGCAGGGATGTTTGGACAGTCAAATGGGAGAAATGGCACGAGCGGTCCATTTTCGGGCCAATTCGGTGTGCAACCCACGGTTTTCTAAGTGTGCTAGGGTCCCGAGTGTGTTTTGGTTCGAAAATCGACTGGGGGTTCCTAGGTGTACTATGGATTAGCCACGGGTTGGCTATTAGGGTCAACATGGCTGTTTGGGAGATGAAACGGATAAAACGGGGCACAGTCTATTTTCGAGCAGATTTAATGTGCTATAGCCCACGATTTTCTAGGTGTGCCTAGGGTCCGAGCATATTTTTGGCCTAAAATCAACCGAGGCCTCCCAGGCGTGCTTTGGATTGACCATGGGTGGGCTATTAGGGTCGGCAGGGCCATTTGGGTGGTCAAACGGGCAAAATGCCAAGAATGGGTCATTTTCAGGCCAATTTGGTGTGCTATAGCCAATAATTTTTTGGGTATGCCTGGGGTCAGGGCATGTTTTGGGTTGATAATCGATCGAGGGCTCCCAGGTGTGTTGTGGATTGGACAGGGGTGGGCCATTGGGGTCGGTGAAGCCATTTGGGAAGTCAATAGGTGAAACGGCGCGAACAGGCCTTTTTAGCCAATTCGATGAGTTATATTCCACAATTTTCTAGGTGTGCCCGAGGCTCAGGTGCATTTTATACCAAAAATCAATCGGGAGATCCCAAAAGTGTTGTGGATCGACCAGGGGTGGGCTAGTTGGGTCAGCGGGGCTATTTGGGTAGTCAAACGGGCGAACGGGCCATTTTTTGGCTAATTTGGTGTGCTATAGGCCATGCTTTTCTGGATGTTCCCGGGGCCTGGGTGTGTTTTCTACCAAAAATCAATTGGGGCCTCCTATTTGTATTGTGGGTCGACCTTGGGTAGGCCATTGGGGTGGGTGGGGCTGTTTATGCGGTCTAATAAGTGAAATGGCATGAATGGGCTATTTTTGGGTCAATTTGGTGTGCTATAGCCTACGATTTTCTGGGTGTGCCTGGGGCCCATGCATGTTTATGGCCAATAATTGATCGGGGGTTTCTAGGCGTGTTATGGATCATCCAGGGGTAGGTCATTGGGGTTGGCAGAGCCGTTAGGGCTGTCAAATGAAAGAAATAGCGCGGACGGGCCATTTTCAGGCAATTTCGATGTGCTATAACCCTTGGTTTTTGGGGTGTGCCCAGGTCCAGAGTGAATTTTAGGCCAAAAATTAATTGCGGGATCCTAGGATTAGTGTGGATCGGCCAGGGATGGGCCATTGGGGTCGGCATGGTCATTTGGGAGGTTAAACGGGCGAAACAACGTGCATAGGCCATTTTTGGGCCAATTGGATGTGCTATAGCCCACTGTTTTCTGGGTATGCCCGGGGCCTGAGCGTGTTTTAGGCCGTAAATTGATTGGGCAATCCCAGGTGTGCTGTGGATCAGCTAAGGATG
The DNA here is from genome assembly GCF_002878395.1 of Capsicum annuum. Lineage (NCBI taxonomy): Eukaryota > Viridiplantae > Streptophyta > Magnoliopsida > Solanales > Solanaceae > Capsicum > Capsicum annuum. Next base: position 14,809,038 of record NC_061121.1, read on the forward strand.
GGCCATTGGGATCGACGGGGTCTTTTAGGCAGTCAAACAGGAGAAACGGAATAGACGGGCCATTTTTGGGCTAATTTGGTGTGCTTAGCCTACAGTTATATGGGTGTGCCTGGGGCCCAAGAGTGTTTTAGGCTGAAAATTGATCAGGGTCACCCAGGCGTGATGTGGATAGGCGAGGACTGAGCCATTGAGGTCGGTGGGGCCATTTGGGTGCTCAGCGAGTGAAATGGCGCGAATGGGCCCTTTTTGGCCAATTCGATATACTATAACCCATGGTTTTCTAGGTGTGCCTAGGCATTTTTTTGGCTGAAAATTGACCAAGGGCTCCCAGGCTTGTTGTGGATCATCCAAGCGTGGGACTTTGGGGTTGGTGGGGTCGATCGGGCAGTCAAATGGGAAAAATAATATGAATGGGCCATTTTCTGGCAAATTCAGTGTGCTATAGCCTACGATTTTCTGGGTGTGCCCAGGACTCGGGTGTGTTTTGGGACAAAAATTAGTCGGGGGCTCCCAGGCGTGTTGTGGATCAGTCAGGGGTAGGCCATTGGGGTCGACGGGGCCGTTTGGGCGATCAAACGAGCAAAACAACGATAACAGGTTATTTTCGGGCCAATTCGGTGTATTATGCCCATGGTTTTCTGGGTGTGCTCGAGGCTCGGGCATGTTTTCGGCCAAAAATTGATTGGGGATTCTCAGGTATACAATGGATAGGACAGAGATGGGCCATTAGGGTCGGCGAAGCCGTTTGTTCGGTCAAACAAGCAAAACAGCTAGAACGGGCCATTTTTGGGTAAATTAGTATGTTATAGCCCATGGTTTTTAGGGTGTGCCCGGGGCCTGGGCATTTTTAGGTGAAAAATCAATCGGGCGCTCCCAGGAATGCTTTGGATCGGTCAGATATAGGCCGTTGGGGTCGGCGGGGCCTTTTAAGTGGTCAAATAGGCAAAACAGCACAAACGAGCCATTTTTGAGCCAATTGGGTGTGCTATAGCCCATGGTTTTCTAGGTGTGCTCGAGGCCCAGGCATGTTTTAGATCAAAAATTGATTGGGTGCTCCCAGGGATGCTGTAGATTAGGCAGGGATGGGCCATTGAGGTCGACGAGGTCGATTGGGCAGTCAAATGGGCAAAACGGGTGTGCCCGGGGCTCGAGAGTGTTTTTGGATTAAAATTGATCATGGGATCCTAAGATTGGGCCATTGGGGTCAGCAGGGTCATTTGGGTGATAAAATAAGTGAAACGGTGTAAACGGGCTTTTTTGGGGCCAATTTGGTGTGCTATAGCCCATAGTTTTCTAGGTGTGTCCGAGATCTAGGCGTGTTTTGTGCCAAAAATTGACTGGGGGTTCCCAGGCGTGCTGTGGATTGGCCAAGTAATGGCCATCGGGGTCTGCAGGGTCATTTAGGCAGTCAAACAAGCGAAACAATGTGAACAGGCTGATTCGGTGTGGTATAGCCCACGGTTTTATGGGTGTTCCTAGGTCAGAAGCGTGTTTTAAGCTAAAAATAGACTTAGGTCTCCCAGGCATGCTGTGGATCAGCAGATGGTGGGTCATTCGGGTCGGCGGGGCTGTTTGGTTTGTCAAATGGGTGAAACAATATGAACGGGTCATTTTCAGTCTAATTCGGTGTGCTATAGCCCGCAGATTTCTAGATATGCCTAGGTCCTACGCATGTTTTAGGCCAAAAATTGACTGGGGGATCCCAAGTGTGCTGTGGATCAGCTAGGGGTAGGCCATTGGGCCGTTTGGGCATTCATATAGGCGAAACGACGCGAACAAACCATTTTCAAACTATTTTGGTGTGCTATAGCCCACGGTTTTCATGGTGTGTATGGGGATCGGGCGTGTTTGGGCCAAAAATCAATCGGGTGCTCCCAGGAGTACTGTTGATCGACGGGGCCATTTAGTCGATCAAATGGGTGAAACAACAAGAATGGGCCATTTTTGGGCCAAATTCAGCTTGCTATAGCCCATGATTTTCTGGGTGTATTTGGGGCCCGAGTGTGTTTTGGGCTAAAAATTGACCAGAGGCTCCCAAACTTGATGTGGATAGGCCAAAGGTGGGCCATTGGGATTGATAGGGCTGTTTGGGTTGTAAAATGAGCAAAACGGCTTGAATGGGCCATTTTCAGGCAAATTTGGTGAAATATAGCCCACGATTTTTTGGTGTGCACGGGACCCAAACGTGTTTTTAGCTAAAAATTAACTAGGGGTTCCCAAGCGTGTAGTGGATCAATCAGGGGTGGGCCATTGGGGTCGACGGGGTCATTTAGGTTATAAAACGGGAAATATGGTGCAAACGAGATATTTTGGGTCTAATTTAGTGTGTTATAGCCCATGACTTTCTAGGTGTGCATGAGGCCAAGGCGTGATTTGGGCTAAAAATCGACCGAGGGATTCTATGCATGCTGTGGATCAGCCAGGGGTTGGCCATTGGGGTCGGTGGGGCCATTAGGGTGGTCAAATGGGCAAAACGGCAAGAATAAGCCGTTTTTGGGCCAACTCTATAGCCCATAATTTTTTAGGTATAACCGAGGCCAGGGCGTGTTTTAGGCTAAAAATCAATCGAGGGCTCCCAGCCGTGCTGTAGATTGTCCAGGGGTGGGCTATTGGGGTTGGTGGGGCCATTTGGGTTGTCAAACGGGGGAAACTGTGCGAATGAGCCATTTTCGAGCTAATTTGGTGTGCTATAGCCCACGGTTTTCTGGGTGTGCCCAGGGACCGAGCGTATTTTGGGCTAAAATTTGACCGAGGGCTCCCTGATGTGTTGTTGATCAGCCAGGGATGGATCATTAATGTTGGTGGAGCTGTTTGGGCGGTTAAGCGGGCAAAACGGCGCGATAGAGCCATTTTTGGGCCAATTCAGTGTGCTATAACCCACGATTTTTTGGGTGTGCCCGTGGTCGGGGCGTATTTGGGCAAAACTTCAATTGAAGGTGTGTTGTGGATTGGTTAAGGGTCGTCCATTGGGGTTGGCGGAGCCATTTGGGCTGTCAAACGGGTTAAACAACGTGAAATGACCATTTTCGGGCCAATTCGATGTGCTAAGCCCATGGTTTTATGGATTTTCCCAGGGCCCGAGCATTTTTTGGGCCAAAAATCAATCGGGGGCTCCCAGGCGTGCTGTGGATTGGAAAAGGGTAGGCCATTGGGGGCGGCAGAGCTATTTGATCGGTCAAATGGGTGCAATGTCGTGAACAGGCCATTTTTGGGCAAATTTGGTGTGCTATCACCCATGGTTTTCTGGGTGTGCTCGGGACCCAAGTATCTTTTTGGCTTAAAATTGATTAGGGGTTCCCAGGTGTGCGATGAATCGGACAGGGGTGGGCCATTAGGATCGATGGGTCCATTTAGGTGGTCAAACGGGCAAAACAGCGAGAACAAGCTATTTTTAAGCCAATTCGGTGTGCTATAGCCCACGATTTTCTAGGTATACCCTGGGCCTAGGCGTGTTTTGGGCCTAAAATCTATCGGGACCTCCCAAGCGTGCTTTAGATCATCCAGGGATGGTCCATAAGGGCCGGCGTAGTTGTTTGGCTGGTTAAACGGGTAAAATGGCAGGAACGGGCCATTTTTAAGTCAATTAGGTGTGCTATAGCCCACATTTTTCTGGGTGTGCCCAGGGCTCGAGTGTGTTATGGGCCGAAAATCAATCAGAGGCTTCCAAGCATGCTTTGGATTGGCTAGGGGTGGACTATTGAGGTCGATGAGGCCGTTTGGGCAGTCAAATGGGTAAAGGGCGTGAACGGATCATTTTTGTGCCAATATGGAGTGCTATAGCCAATGTTTTTCTAGATGTGCCCAATTTGTGGGCTTGTTTTGGGTCTAAACTCGATCGGGGGCTCCCAAGCGTGCTTTGGATTGGCCAGGGGTGGGCTATTATGGTCGGCGGAGCTGTTTGGGCAGTCAAACGAGCGAAACGGCACAAATGATCCATTTTTAGGCTAATTTGTTGTGCTATATAGCCTATGGTTTTCTAGGTGTGCCAAAGGCCTGGGCGTGTTTTGGGTTTAATATCGACCGAGGGCTCCCATACGGGCTGTGGATCGGCCAGCGGTAGGCCATTAGGGTCAGTGGCGCTGTTTGGGAGATCAAACGAGCAAAACATCGCAAACGAGCCATTTTTGGACTAATTCGGCGTGCTATAGTGCACGTTTTTCTGGGTGTGCGTAGGTTCCGGGCGTGTTTTGGGCCAAAAATTAATCGGGGGCTCCTAGACGTAAGGTGGATTGGCTAGGGATGGGCCATTGGGGTTGGTGGGGTCGCTTGTGCGGTCAAACGGGCGAACGAGGGTTCCCAAGCATTCTGTGGATTAGCTAGGAGTGGGCCATTGGGGTGGGTAGGGCCGTTTGGATGGTCAAACGGGCCATTTTCGAGCATATTCGGTGTCCTACAGCCCACAGGTTTTTGGGTGTACCCGAGGTCCGTGCGTGTTTGGACCAAAAATCAACCGGTTTCTCCCAGGAGTACTGTCAATCGACGGGGCCGTTTAGTTGGTCAAATGGGTGAAACAGCGAGAATGGCCCATTTTTGGGCCAAATTCAGCTTGCTATAGCCCATGATTTTTTGGGTGTATTTGGGGCCCGAGCGTGTTTTGGGCTAAAAATTAACCAGAGGCTCCCAAACTTGGTGTGGATAGGCCAAAGGTGGGCCATTGGGGTCGATAGGGCTGTTTGGGTTGTAAAATGAGCAAAACAGCTTGAATGGGCCATTTTCAGGCAAATTTGGTGAAATATAGCCCACAGTTTTTTGGTGTGCACGGGACGAGCGTGTTTTTAGCTAAAAATTAACTAGAGGTTCCCAGGCGTGCAGTGGATCGATCAGGGGTGGGCCACTGGGGTCAACGGGGTCATTTAGGTTATAAAACGAGAAAAATGGTGCGAACGGGATATTTTGGGTCTAATTTAGTGTGTTATAGCCCATGACTTTCTAGGTGTGCATGGGGCCAAGGCGTGATTTGGGCTAAAAATTGACCAAGGGATTCTATGCGTGCTGTGGATCAACCAGGGGTTGGCCATTGGGGTCGGTGGGGCCATTTGGGTGGTCAAATGGGGAAAATGGCAAGAACAAGCCATTTTTGGGCCAACTCTATAGCCCACAATTTTCTAGGTATACCCGAGGCCAGGGAATGTTTTAGGCTAAAAATCAATCGAGGGCTCCCAGCCGTGCTGTAGATTATCCAGGGGTGGGCTATTGGGGTTGGTGGGGCCATTTGGGCGGTCAAACGGGGGAAACTGTGCGAACGAGCTATTTTCGAGCCAATTTGATGTGCTATAGCCCACGATTTTATGGGTGTGCCCAGGGCCCGAGCATATTTTGGGCCAAAATTTGACCGGGGGCTCCCAGATGTGTTGTTAATCAGCCAGGGATGGATCATTAAGGTTAGTGGAGCTGTTTGGGCGGTTAAGCGGGCAAAACGGCGCGATTGAGCCATTTTTGGCCAATTCAGTGTGCTATAACCCATGATTTTGTGGGTGTGCCCATGGTCAGGGCGTATTTGGGCAAAAATTCAATCGGAGGTATGTTGTGGATCGGTTAAGGGTCGGCCATTGGGGATGGTGGAGCCATTTGGGCGGTCAAATAGGTTAAACAGCGTGAAAGGACCATTGTCGGGCCAATTCGATGTGCTAAGCCCATGGTTTTATGGATTTTCCCAGGGCCTGAGCATTTTTTGGGCCAAAAATCAATCGGGGGCTCCCAGGCGTGCTATGGATTGGAAAAAGGGTAGGCCATTGGGGGCGGCAGAGCTATTTGATCAGTCAAACGGGTGCAATGTCGTGAACAGGCCATTTTTGGGCAAATTTGGTGTGCTATAACCCATGGTTTTCTGGGTGTGCTCAGGACCCGAGTATCTTTTTGGCTAAAAATCGATTAGGGGTTCCCAGGTGTGCGATGGATCGGAGAGGGGTGGGCCATTGGGATCGATGGATTCATTTAGGTGGTCAACGGGCAAAACAGCGGGAACAAGCTATTTTCGAGCCAATTCGGTGTGCTATAGCCTACGATTTTCTAGGTATACCCTGGGCCTAGGTGTGTTTTGGGCCTAAAATCTATCGGGACCTCCCAGGCATGCTGTAGATCATCCAGGGATGGTCCATAAGGGCCAGCGTAGTCGTTTGGCCGGTTAAACGGGTAAAACAGCAGGAACGGGCCATTTTCAAGCCAATTAGGTGTGCTATAGCCCACATTTTTCTGGGTGTGACTGGGGCCCGAGTGTGTTATGGGCCAAAAATCAATTAGAGGTTTCCAGGCGTGCTTTGGATTGGCTAGGGGTGGACTATTGAGTTTGATGAGGCCGTTTGGGCAGTCAAACGGGTAAAGGGCGTGAACGGATCATTTTTGTGCCAATATGGAGTGCTATAGCCCATGTTTTTCTGGATGTGCCCGATTTGTGGGCTTGTTTTGGGTCTAAAATTGAACGGGGGATCCAAGCGTGCTTTAGATTAGCCAGGGGTAGGCTATTGTGGTCAGCGGAGCTGTTTGGGCAGTCAAACGAGCGAAATGGCATGAATGATCAATTTTTAGGCTAATTTGTTGTGCTATATATCCTATGGTTTTCTAGGTGTGCCAAGGGCCTGGGCGTGTTTTGGGTTTATATCGACCGAGGGCTCCCATACGTGCTGTGGATCGGCCAGGGGTAGGCCATTAGGGTCAGTGGCACCGTTTGGGCGATCAAACAAGCGAAACAGCGCAAACGAACCATTTTTGGACTAATTCGGCGTGCTATAGTGCACGTTTTTCTGGGTGTGCGTAGGTTTCGGGCGTGTTTTGGGCCAAAAATCAATCGGGGGCTTCCAGACGTACGTTGGATTGGCTAGGGATGGGTTATTGGGGTTGGTGGGGTCGCTTGTGCGGTCAAACGGGCGAACGAGGGCTCCCAAGCATTCTGTGGATTAGCTACGGGTGGGCTATTGGGGTGGGTAGGGCCGTTTAGATGGTCAAACGGGCTATTTTCGGGCATATTCGGTGTGCTACAGCCCACAATTTTTTGGGTGTACCCGAAGCCCGTGCATTTTTTGGGATAAAAATTGATCGGAGGCTCCTAGGTGTGCTGTGGATCAGCCAGGTGTCTACCATTAGGGTCGGCGGGGCCGTTTGGGAGGTCAAACGGGTGAAATGGTGTGAACGGGCCATTTTTAGGCTAATTTGGTGTGCTATAGCCCATGATTTTCTGGGTGTGCTCTGGGCTCGGACGTGTTTTAGTCCAAAAAATGATAGGGAGCTTCTGGGCGTGCTGTGGATAGGCCAATGGTTGGCCATAGGGGTCGGCGGGGCTGTTTGGGCGGTCAAACGTACAAAATAACGCGAATTGGCTATTTTTTAGCTAATTCGGTATGCTATAGCTCATGGTTTCCTGGGTGTTCCCGGGGCTCGGGCAATTTTTAGGGCTTAAAATTGATCGGGGGATACCAGCCGTGCTGTGGATCGACCAGGGGTGGGCAATTTGGGTCACGGGGTCGTTTGGCCGATCAAATAGGCCAATTGCAGCGAACGGGCCATTTTTTAGCAAATTTAGTGTGCTACAGCCAATGACAATCTAGGTGTGCCTGGGCGTGTTTTGGACCAAAAATCGGTTAGGGATCCCAGCCGTGTTTAGATCGACATGGGGTGGCCAATTGCGGTCAGTGGGGCCGTTGGGGCAATCAAACGAGCAAAACGGCGCAAACTGACCTTTTTTGGCTAATTTGGTATGCTATAGCCTACGGTTTTTAGAGTGTGCCCGGGGGCTGGGTGTGTTTTATGCCAAAAATTAGCCGACGATTTCGAAACATGCTGTGGATCGGCCAGGGGTAGGCCATTGGGGTCGATAGGGCCGTTTGGGTGGCAAAACGGCATGAATAGGCTATTTTAGAGCCAATTCAGAGTGTTATAGCCCACAGTTTTCTGGGTGCGCTCGGGGCTCAGGTGTGTTTAAGGTCAAAAATCGATTGGGGTCTCCCAGGCATGCTTTAGATTAGCTAGAGATAGGCCATTGGCATTGGTGAGGTCGTTTGGGCGGTCAAACAGCCGAAACAGCACGATCGGGCTATTTTCCAGCTAATTCGGTGGGCTATAGCCCAAGGTTTCTAGGTGTGCTCGGGTACCGGGCGTATTTTGGGCAAAAAATTGACTGAGGGATTCCAAGCATAATGTGGATCAGATAGGGGTAGGCCATTAGTGTCGGCGGGATCATTTGGGCGGTCAATCGGCGAAACAGCGCGAATGGGCCATTTTTGGACTAATTCGGTGTGCTATAGCCCATGAATTTTTGGGTGTGCCCGGGGCCCGAGCTTGTTTTGGGTTAATAATTATATGGGTGCTCCCAGGTATACTGTGGATCAGCCATGGGTGGACTATTGAGGTCGGCGGGGTAGATTCGGCAACCAAACGGGCAAAACAGCGTGAAAAGGCCATTTTTAGCCAATTCGATGTGCTATAGCCTACAGTTTTATGGGTGTGTTCGGGGACATGGAGTGTTTTGGGCTGAAAATCAATTGGGAGCTCCCAGGCATGCTGTGGATGGGCCATACGTTTGCCACTGGGGTCGACAGGGTCATTTGGATGGTCAAACGTTCAAAATAGCGTGAACGGGCCATTTCCAAGCCAATTCGGTATGCTATAGCCTACTATTTTCTGGGTGTTCCCAGGGACCGAGCATATTTTGGGTCAAAAATTTGTCGGGGGATGCCAGGCATACTGTGGATCGGCCAAGTGTAGGCCATTGGGGTCGACGGGGTCATTTGGGTGGTTAAACGGGCAAAACAATGCGAACGGTCCATTTTTGAGCCAATTTGGGGTGCTATAGCCCATAATTTTTTGGGTGTGCCTGGGGATCGAGCATGTTTTGGGTAGAAAATCATTCGAGGGTTCCCAGGTGTGTTTTGGATAGGTCAGGGGTGGACCATTGGGGTCGGTGAGGCCGTTTGGGCGGTCAAATAGGTGAAACAATGCAAACGTGCCATTTTCGGGACAAAATTAATCAAGAGCTCCCAAGCATGTTGTGGATCTGCTAGGGGTGGGCCATTGGGGTCAGCTAGGCTATCTGGGCGGTCAAATAGGCAAAATGACATGAATGGTTTTCTGGGTGTGCCCGGCGCCCAAGCGTGTTTTAGGCCAAAAATTGATCGAGAGCTCTCGGGCATGCTGTGAATCAACCAAGGGTAAGCCATTGGGATCGGTGGGGCCATTTAGGTGGTCAAATGGGAGAAATAGTGGGAATGGTCCATTTTCGTACAAATTCGTTATGCTCTAGCCCACGGTTTTTTGGATGTGGTCGGGGCTCGAGTGTGTTTTGGGCAAAAAATTAATCGAGGGCTCCCAGGTGAGCTATGGAATGGCCAGGGGTGGTTCATTAGGGTCAGCGGGGACATTTGGGCAATCAAAGTTGAGAAAAGGCACGAATGAGCCATTTTTGGGCCAATTCGGTGTGCTATAACCCACAGTTTCTTTGGGTATGCCCGGGGCCCGTGCATGTTTTCGGATAAAAATCGATCGGGGGCTTCCAAGCGTGTTGTGGATCAGCCAGGGGTGGGCCATTGGGGTTGGTGGGGCCTTTTGGGCGGTCAAACAAACGAAACGGCATGAACGGGCTATTTTTGGGCCAATTCGGTGTTCTACAGCCCACAGTTTTTTGGGTGTGCCCATGGCTTGAGTGTATTTTGGGCTAAAAATTAATTGAGGCCTACCAGGTGTGTTGTGGATCATCCAGGGGTGGGCCATTAGGGTCATCCGAGCCGTTTGGGCAGTCAAACGGGCGAAATAGTGCAAATGGTACTTTTTGGGCCAATTTGGTGTGCTATAGCCCATGGTTTCTTGGTGTGCATGGGAGCCGGGCATTTTTTGGGCTGAAAATCGATTGAGGGAGCCTGACGATCTGTGGATCGGCCAAAGGTGGGCAATTAGGGTTAGCAGGTCTATTTGGGCGGTCAAACCAGTGAAACAACGCAAACGGGCCATTTTAGGGCTAATTCGGTGTGCTATATCCCATGATTTCTCTAGGTGTGCTTGGGTCCTAGGTGTGTTTTGGGCCAAAAATTAATCTGGGGCTCCCAGGTATGTTGTGGATTGTCTAGGGTTGGTTCATGGGGTTGGTGGATCTGTTTGGGCGGTCAAAAGGGTGAAATGGCGCGAACGGGTCATTTCCAGGCTAATTCGGTTTGCTATAGCCCACGATTTTTGGGGTGTCCCCGAAGGTCGGGCATGTTTTGGTCCAAAAATCAATCAGGGGCTCCTAGGTATACTGTGGATCTATGAGTCCATTTGGGTGGTCAAACGGGCAAAACGGAGCGAACAAGCCATTTTTGGGTAAATTCGGTGTGCTATAGCCCACGATTTCTTGAGTGTGCCTAGGGCTCGAGCGTGTTTCGTGCTGAAAATCGACTGGGGCCTCTCAAGTGTGGTGTGGATCAGCCAAGGGTGGTCCATATCCATTGGTGGGGTCGTTTGGGCGGTAAAAGGGACAAAACAGCGTGAACAGGCCATTTTTGAGCTAATTCATTATGCTATATAGCCCATGATTTTATGGGTGAGCCCGAGGCCAGGCATATTTTAGGTCAAAAATTGATCGACAGATCCTAAGCGTTTTGTGGATCAGCCAGGGATTGGCTATTAGGGCCTGTGGAGCCATTTGGGCAGTCAAACAGGTAAAACGACCTGAACAGGCCATTTTCAGGCCAATTTGGTATGCTATAGCCCATGATTTTTTGGGTTTACCTGGGGCCCGACTGTGTTTTGGGCTAAAAATTGGGGGGGCTCCCAGGCGTTCTTTGGATCATCCAGGGGTTGGCCAATGGGGTCGACAGGTCCGTTTTGGCGGTCAAACGAGCGAAACAATACGAACGGGTCTATTTCGGGCTAATTCGGTGTGCTATAGCCCACGATTTTCTGGGTATGTCCAGGGCCCGTGCGTGTTTTGGGCTGAAAATTCACCAGGGAATCTAAGGCATGCTGTGGATTGGACAGGGGTGGCCCATTAGGGTTGGTGGGGCTATTTGGGCATTCAAACGGGTGAAACAACATGAATGAGCCATTTTCAGGCCGATTCGGTGTGCTATAGCCCACGGTTTTCTGGGTGTGCCCGGGGCCCGATTGTGTTTTTGGTAAAAAATCAATCGGGGGCTCCCAGAGATGCTGTGGATCACCCAGGGAAGGGCCATTGGGGTCGGTGGGGCCGTTTGAGCAATCAAGAGGGCAAAACGACGGGAACGGGCCATTTTCGGGCCAATTCGTTGTGTTTTAGCCCACAGTTTTCTAGGTGTGCCTGGGACCCGAGCATGTTTCAGGTCCAAAGTCAATGGGATGGTCCTAGGTGTGCTGCGGTGGTCAAATAGGGTAAACGATGAGAATGGGCTATTTTCAGGTTTATTCGGTGTGCTATTGCCCACGATTTTCTACGTGTGCCCCGGGCCCAGGCATTTTTTGGGCCCAAAATTAACCAAGGGATCCAAGGCATGCTATGGATTAGCCAGGGGTATGCCATTGGGGTCGGAGGGGCTATTTGGGCGGTTAAACAGGTGAAATAGCGTGAACAGGCCATTTTGGGCCATATCGATATGCTATAGCCCACAGTTTTCTGGGTGTGTTTGGGCGTATTATAGGATGAAAATCATTTGGGTGCTCCCAGGTGTGATTTGGATCAGCCAGGAGTGGTACATTATGGTCGGCAGGGCCATTTGGGCGGTCAAACATGCGAAACGGCAAGAATAGGCTGTTTTTGGGCTAATTTGGTATGCTTTAGTCTATGGTTTTTTGGGTGTGCTCGGAGACTCAAAAATATTTTAGGCTAAAAATCGATCAGGGGTTCCCAGGTGTGGATGGTCCAGGGGTGGGCCAATGGGGTCAAGGGTCGTTTGGGCGTTTAAACAGGCGAAACGGCGTGAACGAGCCATTTTTAGGCTAATTCGGTGTGCTATATCCCACGATTTTTTGAGTGTGCCTAAGCATATTTTTGGTTGAAAATTGACTGAGGGCTTTGGGAATGTTGTGGATCGACCAAGGGTGGGATATTGGGGTTGAAAAGGCCATTTGGGCAGTCAAACAAGCAAAACGGCATGAACCGGCCATGTTTGGGCAAATTCGGTGTGCAATAGCCCACGATTATCTTGGTGTGCCCAGGGCCCGGGCATGGTTTGCGTCAAAAATTGACCAGATTCTCCTAGATGTGTTGTGGATCTTCCAGGGGTAGGCTATTGGGGTCGGCGGGGCCGTTTGGGCGGTCAAACAGGCGAAATGGCGCGACAGGGCCATTTTCGGGCTAATTTGGTGTGCTATAATCCACGGTTTTCTTGGTGTGATGGGGCCTAGGCCTTTTTTGTGCAAAAAGTCGACCGAGGGCTCTCAATCGTGTTTTGGATAGTCCATGGCTGGTACATTAGGTTGGCGGGGCCGTTTGGGATGTCAAACGGGAGAAACAGCGCAAATGGGCTATTTTGGGCTAATGTGGTGTGCTATAGTCCCCAGTTTCTTTGGTGTTCTTGGGGCACGGGCGAGTTTTGTTCTGAAAATCGATCAGGGGCTCCCAAGCATGCTATGTATCAGCTAGGGGTGGCGATTTGGGTCGACAAGGCCGTTTGGGTGGTCAAACGGGCGAAACGACGCAAACAAGCCATTTTGGGCCAATTCGGTGTGCTATAGCCCACATTTTTTTAGGTGCGCCCAGGGCGCGGGGCCCAGAAATATTTTAGGCTAAAAATTGACCGGGGGATCCCAGGCGTGCTGTGGATTGGCCAGGGGTGGGCCACTAGGGTCGACGGAGCTGTTTGGGCGGTCAAACGGGCGAAACGACGCCAACGAGCCCTTTTGGGCTAATTCAGTATGTTGTAGCCTAGGGTTTTCTGGGTGTGCCCATGTCCCATGTGTGTTTTAGGCCAAAATTCAAATGGGGGCTCCCAAGCATGTTGTGGTTCGGCCAGTGGTGGGCCATTAGGGTCGGTTGTGCCGTTTGGGCGGTTAAACGGGAGAAACGGTACAAATGAGCCATTTTCGAGTTAATTTGGTGTGCTATACCCTATGGTTTCTTGGTGTGCCCGGGGCCGTAGTGTGTTTCGGGCTGAAAATTCATCGGGGGCTCCCAGACGTGCTGTGGATCTGCCAGGCGTAGGCCATTAGGGATGGCGGGGCCGTTTGAACGGTCAAGCAGGAGAAATGACGTAAACGAGCCAATTCGTTATGCTATAACCCATGATTTTTTCTGGGTGTACTCGGGGACTAGGCGTGTTTTGGACCGAAAATCAATCGAGGGCTCCCTGGTATGTCGTGGATCGACTAGGGGTAGCCATTGGGGTCGGCGGGGCCATTTGGGCAGTCAAACGGGCGAAATGGCGCTAACAGGCCATTTTTGGGCCAATTTTGTGTGCTATATGTCGCGCCCTATTTCAAATCGGTCAAAAAAGTACACGGCATGTAGTGGCATGTCGTGACTCTTGGGTTTTAAAAATTTATTTTTTAGAGTTGCCACCTAAATTTTTAGGAAAATTAGGAAAAACCATTTTTATGTAGAAAACTATGTTTTGGTCTATCGAAAACATTTTGAGATTCTAAGTAAGGGTTTTGATTACTCGAGGGGAAGGTGTTAGGCACCACTTAGAGTCTATTCGAAGATAGTCCTTATACTTAGTTTAGAAAAATATTAGGAAAAACTTTTATTTCATTATTTGCTTTTAAAATTGTGATAAGAAAACACTTGCTATTATTTATTATTTAAAAGAGAATTTTAGGTATAATAAACGCGACGCTACCACATACAAGAAAGTAATGTAATTATTGTATATATATATTACATGGATATTTTAAGATGTGAAAAGTAGTCCTTTATCTTTATAATTGTGATAATATAAAGAAACTTTTTTTTTTTTAGAGAAATAAACTCAAGGTATATAAAATGTACCACTACAATTTACAATGGTGTAATGTAGTTATTGAAAAAATAGGTTTTCAATATATATATATATATATATATAAAAGACAAGTAATATTGTATGTGTATTAGAAAGCATAAAGTTTTTGATTGTATGAAAAAATAAGTTTATAAATATATCAATAATGAAAAAATATTTTTAAAGTGTAAGAATTCATTTAAAGTAATCACAAGTATATGTATATATTTAAAAGTGTATAGAAAAGATATCAAACTATATTTGACTTGTAAAATTTTAATAGATTGAAATTAAGTAAAAAGTAAATGTAATAGCATGTGTTGGGGTTTTAAATAACATATAAATCATAATAGCAATTATTAAATAAAATTAATAGTAGTTATGGTAAAAGTAATGATAATAAAATAATAAATATACCTTTTATGCGGTAGCATAAGTATATGCATGTACCTTACATTTTGAAACCTTTAGAGTCTAAAAAGAATAAACTCAAACAAATATTGACTATTAAAACATTGATATTAGTCAACTAATCTAAAAGATTGACGAACCCCCTTTTTTGTTTTTTTTAAAAAAGATCTACTCTTTAGTGACTTATTTCCTACTAAATTTAAAGTTTCATTTTTAATTTTTTAAACAAATATGGGGGTTATTGCCTTAACTTTTAAAGAGAAATATTTGTTTAGGTAAAGGTTGGCAAATCGGCCAAGTCCTGAAGTGATAAGGCCCCCTTTTAAGTTAGTAAATCGTGTATTGTTTTCAAGGGGACGAAAATATTAATCGAAATTCATAAATACCTGGGCAACGAAAACACAATAAGCAAATAATATGAATACCACAATAATAACAATACTATTTCAAGTTTCCAAAAGGCTAACAACATGACAAGACTAATAAAGTTGAGAGAGAGAGGTTGAGGGATACTAGACTCCTAACGGGCTTGAGTTTTCAAGTATACGCAATCTCAAAGCTCTGCGGTCCTAGTAGAGATTGACTCGATAGTTGGGTCAAGACGAGTCCCGTTGTAGAACTCCAACTCCCTTGTTTTGGGCAGCAATACTGAGGCTTTCTGTTGAGGATTCTCTGGCTACCAAACTCAAACTCGGGAACGCAATATTGAGACCAAAATCAAGGATAAAATAAATTAATTTTCACGACCCTTTGCTTGTAAAATTTTCAAACATCAGACTATTTTTTCCTCATTTTTCCCTCACCAAAAACCTGTCCTAAAATAGACAAAAACGTGGATATTTATAGGCAAATCCAGACTTGAAAGTCCGGATTTGAAATAAAAAATTTAAAGAAGCCTGCGAACAAATTATACGGGGGAAATCAGAATTCAAAAATTGAAAGGGACAAATCCCTCCTCAAATTTAGACGATTCTCGGGCTTTTAATGCAGATTTGAAATCAAAAATAGATTGTTGCACTGATTTGGGTCTGCTTTTACTGCCAAGGGAGAAATCAAAGGTTGCAGAGATAAAATTTGGTCGAATCTCCATAGAGGTAACGCAGTTATGGAGGTTAGTTTTTTTTTTATGATTTGGGAAAGATGAGAGGAAGGAGAAAGAAAAAAGAAAAAAGGGATCTGGTTTTGCTGCTACTTTGGATCGTTGATGGAGAAGTGACGATGGATAAATTTATTGGGAAGTATTATACGCGTCTGTTGCCGGTGAGGAGCATTTAATGCACCAACTTTAAAAATTTGACCATTTTTGGTTCGATCTCTTGATTGGATGGATAAAAATAAATAATAATAATAGTAAAAAAAAGAATATTTATATATAAAGAGAGACAAATATAAAAGTGAATTAAAATTTATTGTTTTTCATCTGCCCAGTCATTTAATTAGACAGATTAAACTTAAAAAAATAGATGAATAAATAATTAAAAATAAGTAAATATATAAAGCAGATATATACATATAAATTATAAGATTAAAAACTTCAGATTTTGGGTTAAAAATAAATTGACTGGCTAGATTAGGTGTCGGTTGAATGAAAATGGCGAAGCAGATAGGAAAATTATACTGAATTTTGAGCTAATTTCCAGACTCTTGTTTGAAATTTATAATGTAAGAGTTGGTTTTGAAAACTGAGATTAGATTATTGTTGGCCCGAATGCTCTTTTCTACTAAAATTAATTTTATCAATACTTCTGATATCCTAAAAATTATTTTTTAGCTTAACATATATAAATTATGTACATGATTTGTATACGTGCCTGTCTTAATATCCTTTTGTGATTAAATATTAACAAAATATACGTATATATATGTATGTGTAAAAAATAAGGATATAAGATATGTGTGAAAATAAGAATAAAGTATAAAATATTTATTTTATATAACAAAATATATATATGGTCACAATATTTCCTAAAATAAAATTTGAAAAAATGCGAATGCGATTATCAAAAGATTTTTTTAAAAATTTTTACTTCTTTTTTATTTTTTATGTTAAAATATTTAATTATAATTAATTAAAATATTTTATAATATGATAGAAAAATAGATTTCTTTTTAATATTTAAAAATATGTAGAAATAGAGATAAGAATACGAATCTTATTTATTATTTAATTTTTAAAAATTACTTAGGGAAAAGAAGCATCGAAAAAGTAATTAAAGGAAAAAGAATGAGCCAAAATTGGGTGGTAACAGTTGCCCCTGAGTGACCAAAGATTTGTGTGAAAATCTTTGGGCAATCACGTTGACGTAACCAATTTTGTCTCGGGCAAAACAAAATGTTTGGAAGATTATGATCAGACTTTGATTTTTGAGCTGCCTACACATCTCGGACTTCATGATTAATCAAGCCATTTGCAGTTCAAATTGTAGCAAAGTTTGATGAACCTTAAAATTTTCCCTAGTATAGAATTATGGTGACACTGGATTCCTTCGAGAAAAATAATAAAGATTTAAGTACGAATGGAAAAGGATACTATTGCGAGTTCCAAAATTGGCTGTTTGGAATAGCCGGGGATGAGGAGACGTTGGATAGAATATCTGTTGAGGATTTTGAGAGAAAAGGAGATTGTGGATTTTAAAAAATTATCCACTGTCAGATTAAGATGACACTGGGTGATGAAAACTTTGAGTTGAGTTGAATTTCTTCGTTGGAATTCTTGACGTAGCTAGGGATGCTTGACACTCCGCTAGCTTGCCCCAGTTTGCTGCTAAGAGGATAGTTCCATGTTGTACTGCATGTTCCTACAAAATAGGTAAAACGGGTGAAAAGTACCTGCTGTTCAAAAATTGTAAATTAAAATTATAATGTAAAGAGTAGAGTTTAGATATTCAAACAAATATTGACATCTCCGTTATGATGAGTGAATGTTTTGTGGGTATTGATTGGCGATGTGTCTTGCGCCGTAGAGGATTTCAAACAGTAGAATGATTGCTGAAAATGTAAAGTGCTATATTTGGCAAGGCAGCTAGCTGGATAAATAAAGTTATGTTATGCCCTATTATTGGGGGTGGGCTTGCCTTGTCCTATTGTTTAGGGCGAACATTCTCTATCTAATTATTTGGGGCAGACTTGCCCTGTCCTATTGTTCGGGGTGGATCGCCCTGTCCTATTTTTTGGGGCGGACTTCCCCTGTCCTATTGTTCGGGGCGTACTGTCCTATCCTATTGTTTGGGGCGAACTTGCCCTGTACTATTGTTCGCCCTGTCCTATTGTTCGGTGGACTGCCCTGTGTTATGTTAGAATTTTGTGAAAAACTGGTTAGTACTTCATAGCCGAAGTTTAATGGGATAATACCTTTAATGTGACCTGGAAAAAATCAAGAAATTTCTTTCAGAGATAAAAAGTATTAGCGAATGAATTGACAAAACCTGGCCTTCTAGCTTGTGATTGTGATGCGATGTTGAGTTTCTGATGGAAGGTTGTAAGATACTGGATACACGTTTCCTTGAGTACTATCGGGGCCTGCAAAATTCGAGAAGTTTCTTTAGATTCATGGAATAATTATGGATAAATTAACGATACCTGGGTGTTGATCTCATGATGGTGAGGTGGCACTTAAGCTTTTGAGATGTTTGAACTTTTGTTGTTCCTGTGCTCAAAGAAAATATCTTAATTTGGGGAGGGGGTGTTGATTTTGTGTTGATTGAGAACTCGAACTAGCAGCTATCTTATCCTTCAACCCTCCAACAAACAAAAATCTATTTGATATATTCGGGATATGGAGTAGTGACGCTTCCTAACTCCACATGATGTGCTTATATTGGTATGTCTTCTGGTGGGGACTTTCTCTATCTTGATCTTTGCTCTTAGACTTCTATCAAAGCGACGTAATCGATGTGGCTTGAGATGATAAATAAAATTTTTAAAAGGCTTGAAAGAATATTATATCGATATGGCTGAGCCTGACTCAGGCTGCCTACGTATCCCACAATAGGAATCAGGTCAAAGCATAGTTCCGGGTGAGGAGAATTAATAAATTTATCCACTAGGGTGGGTAGGTGGAGAATGGTAAGATTTATAATGATAAGCTTGCCTCCAAAGGCTCATTTGGTCATTTCGAATAGTGTCTCTTAGGTAAGAGTCTTTATCATCCTGTCGTTCTTGTTTTACGCTGCATTAGCATCAAAGAATTCCTTATTTCGATTGATGCTTTTTTAAATCAAGTTTTGAAAATTTCTATCCCAAGGTTGGTTCTTTGTGGCATGATTTTGAGTTAGAGAGTAGTGAACGTGTTGTGTATGCTATCTTCATACGTAGTTTTGATGACTTGCATTTTGATGGAAGTAAGAGGCTTGGGTATATGCTTGAGTCTCCCTTGCGTAAACTCAGAATATTTCTTAGGCGCCTCCTGGACGGTCTCTTTTTCTTATAGGCACCTTCGTATATGAACTCTTATTGGGTCCACTACAGTCGTAGCTTCAACCGATTTTGATGTCATTTCACGATTGATGTATTAGTCGTAATCCAAGCTTGAATGCTTTTGAGCATATTTTGGAAGTCCTCCTTGGGATTGTAGGTATAGATT
This sequence comes from Capsicum annuum, assembly GCF_002878395.1. Taxonomy (NCBI): domain Eukaryota; kingdom Viridiplantae; phylum Streptophyta; class Magnoliopsida; order Solanales; family Solanaceae; genus Capsicum; species Capsicum annuum. The sequence goes on from NC_061121.1 coordinate 14,827,884, forward strand.
ATCATTCCTTGTTATGAGGATTTTCTTTTGGCTCTTTCATAAGCATGTGTCACCTGAAGATTTGGTTGACCTCCTTATGACTGACGTAACGAGTTTTCGATCCTGCGCTGATCGTCGATGTGATTTCAAAGCATTTGGATTGATAGTATCCTTTAACAGTATTTGTAAAGAATATCGGAAGTTTCTTTCATATCGACCCTTGGTGCATTTCTCTCGATATTTTAGACAAGTTTTCCCCCGTTAATACCTTGTAGCTTTAGTGATGACTTAGCGTTATTTGGTACGAATCAGCCAAGATTGTAAAACTTTTGGGTTGAACGTCCTATCCATCATTGATTTTTGGAGTATCCTCTAAATTTTGCCCCAGACTTTTGGAGGGACTTTACCTGACGATCCTTTGTCATGGATCTAAGGGCTTTAGTTGCGTGTCTAAGGACATCTTTAATGGAAGGTAGCTGGTCTTCTAGATCTCGTCATGCTCAAATTCTGGTTGTCATTAGGGA
>NC_061121.1:14831386-14856036 GCF_002878395.1 Capsicum annuum
TCAAATTCTGGTTGTCATTAGGGAAAGATGGAATTTTGTATTATAAAAGGACCGATCCTTATATAGGTTGCCTACGTATCCCATTGAGGGAAATCAGGTCGCACGTAGTTCCAATTACAAAAAGGAGAAAAGATTCTACTTAAGTATGATCGAAACCAATGAGGGTTGCCTACGTATCTCACCATGAGAAATTAGGTCAGAACATAGTTCTGTTACATGATAATTAGAATGAAATCTTATTCCTTCAAATATAAGACTCTATTGACTGTTCTGAGTCGATCAACTTGGATTCATCTCTATTGTATTCCCGCTAAAGTTAGCACTTCTTTGTAAAGTGGCTTATATGAAGGATTTGCCGGCTTGGCGCGAAGGATGGTGTCCGTCATGTCATATACACTCTTCTATTTTCTTGACTAGGCACCAGATCATTATTTGCATTTGGTTGCACTTCGACATATTGGATTGCCCCGGCCTTGATCAAACACTCAATTCTATACCTTAACCAATTACAATCTTCAGTATCGTGCCCCTGAACTTCAGAGTGGAAAGCACATCTCTTTCTTTCATTGAACCATTTAGGTAATGGGTTAGGAATCTTCCCTGGCTTGGGTCTCAATAAATTTATAGCACTCGGTCTCTCAAACAAAAGTGTCAATGGTTCAACAAATTAAGTACGACTTCGATTGCGCTTACCCTTTGGATTTTATCTTAGCGCAAAAGGTGTCTGATTTTAATAAACTGACACTTGGATTGGTACACATGGTCGTTATGAATTTTGGTTTGTGGGAGCTCGGGGTTGAAGGTAATTTTGTTACATATTATAGGCATGATGTAGTTTGTGATTCGATATTTGCATCACTTCGTTATCGGGATTTTTAAAGGATTGGGGTGATTTAAGTATTGAGTGATGTGGTATCACAACAGATACTTCTCCTTCATTCTCTACCTTAGCTCCTTCGACAAACTCCAACTGAGTAGATTTGCTCGAGCTATTTTTCAGCTTAATCTTTCTAGAGTTAATTGCCCCTTCAATAAAATTTTCCATTTTGACACAATCGGCAAACTTCTGCCCCAATGTGGACATTATCTTTTCAAAATAGACTCTCTTTTGACTGCGGATAAAATACATCGTCAATTCACTTTCGTCCATTGATAATTGAACTTTTCCTGCCTCAGACCTCCATCGTCAAACATATTCCTGAAACGATTAAAAGGGATTCTTCTGTATACTAATGAGGGAAAGTCGATCAGGAGCGATTTCTATGTTAAACTTGGAACGATTCATAAAGTCTTCAGCCATGTCGCTCCATTTGTGCTAATGAAGAGGGTCTTGTTTGGTGTACCAAGCGAGAGCCTCACCAGACAAACTTTTAATGAACAACCTCATTATGAGCTTCTTATTTTTGCCAACCCCTACCAATTTATCACAATATGCTCTTAAATGAGTATGAGGATCGCCAGTTCCATCAAACAAGTCAAACTTAGGTAGCTTGAACCTGACTGGCAAATCAATATCTGGATGGATATATAAATCTTCGTAGTTCAAATGCTCGTTTACTTGAGTTTCTTAAAGGTGTTTCATCACCCTCTTTAGATTACGAAACTCATTTACGATTATGTCATCTTTCACTTTCGTCCTTGAATTCATCAAAAACCTACTTTTAGCAGGTATAGTGAAAGTGGGTGTTTCAGTCACACATACTGAAGAAATATATGGTTCTCGAAAGGTAGCGTGATTTATTTGTTGAATATCACAAACAGATATGACAACATTAGGATGTAGGGTGCAATGAGGAAATTTATAGGATTTGATAGGTGTGAACATGGATGACGGATTTGTTAAGCCAATAGGTGTTGTGGGAGGTTGTATTGACTGATAGTGTTCAGGTATTGGAGTTCCTAGTGACGAAAAAAGAGGAGGGCACGGTAGAGTAGTCATGGATGGATGTGTGGGGTCCCTTCCTTTGTGTAGTTCTCCTCTTAATGTCTCGAGTTGTTGATCCAAGAGAATAATATGTTCATCCTTATCTGCATTATCTTGTCTTTTCAAATCCCATGATACATTTTCTAGTGTTGTGTTGGAACACACCAAGTCGGGTCGACGACATTGGCTTTCATTCTTGGGATATAGCTTAAGTTGGCTAGTTCTATCGATCAACACAATCAACCTCTGTTGGGGGATAATGAAAACATAAATTAAAGTTAAAACGTTAATTCACGTCGATGGACAAGCACATTTTGACAATGTCAAGTAAACACGTCCCATATTTAGGAGCCTCTTTTTGATAGAGGTAGGCCTTCATCCAAACAAACTGATATAGATGAATTAATATTTTGACACATTTTGGATTCAGAACAATTTTAAGTTTTCTTGAAGAGGGAATGTATCCAACAAGAGTGGTTGAGAGAGGCCTTGATGATGGTGATAAAGATATATAGTCGGTATGAATAGATAAAAGAGGGATAAAATGATGCCATTAAAAGAGTAAGTATCTCAACCCTTGTTATTGATGAATGAGGATCTTCTGTAGAGATATCAAATGGAGAAGGAGTATTGACTATGCCTCACACTCATTGGCTAGAAAGAGTTAGAAGTAGGTGAAGATGAATAATATTCCACATTTATTGTCTTGAAGAAGGGTGTCAAATAATTGCAGAGTTTTGAATAATATTCTAGTCTGTTGACTAGAAAAAGGAATCAAACGTTCGAAGAATGCTTGACGATATTCCACTCTAGTTCGGATCAAAAGAAGTTAGATGTAGGTGAAGTTTTTTTAGTGACATTCCCTATCTGTGGACTTGAAGAGAGAGTCAAATGAAGGCAAAGCTTTTTTAGAACACTCGGCTTTCATGAACTTTGAGAAAGATATTTGTGAAGTAGAGTTTTAACAATGCTCTGTATTCGAGAAAATGGTGTCAAATGTTGGTGATTTTGGGTAATACTTTATGTCCATTGACATGAAAATGATGTCGGATGAAGGAAGAGTAAAAGAAGGTTAATCTGATTGTTCTGAATCAATTAATGTTTGATTCTGGACTATCTGAATCAGTTCTAACACAAAATACGTCATAAATATTTCATAACCTTCTGACGAAAGGGTGGCTTACTAGTTGCGAAGATGATACCTTGGACCGTCCTGCCTAAGGTTTATGCAGCATGACCTATTACTAGAGTAAGATTTTCCTTAAATGTTTGAGAGTGGGACTGAATAGCTGTGAAAAGGCGTACTAGCCTAATTGCACCAACTCTGAAACTAAAGAATCCAAAGAAAGTTTGGAGGAGTGTAGGACACCCCCGCGTGAACCACGGTGTGTGAATTGAGTACGGCGAAAGACTCGATAGGAAAATGCAAGTGATAAAGTAGTAACAAGTAGTGTTGTTCAAACAAATAAGGAACGCAAGTGTGGATTTGGCTTATTTCCTTTCACACAGAGCATGATATAAAGACATGTAAAGAAAATAACGTAGTAAAGCATAAAAATCCTAAACTAAGCATGTTAAGGTTAAAACCTAAGTTCATTAGTCCCCAGCGGAGTCGCCATTCTGTCGCACCCTATTTCGAACAATTCAAAATAGCACACGGCATGTAGTGGCATGGTGTGACTCTTGAATTTTAAAAATTTATTTTTTAGAGTCGCCACCTAACTTTTTAGGAAAATTAGGAAAAACCATTTTTATGTCGGAAACTATCTTTTGGTCTATTGGAAATATTTTGAGATCCTGAGTAAGGGTTTTGATTACTCAAGGGGAAGGTGTTAGGCACCCCTTAGAGTTTATCCGACGATAGTCCGTACACTTAGTTTAGAAAAATATTACAAAAAAAATTTATTTCGTTATTTGCTTTCAAAACTGTGATAACAAAACTCTTGTTATTATTTATTATTCAAAAAAGAATTTTAGGTATAATAAACACGACGCTACCACATACAAGGAAGTAATTTAATTATTGTATATATATATATATATATATTACATGGATATTTTAAGATGTAAAAAGTAGTCTTTTATCTTTATAATTGTGATAATATAAAGAAACTTTATTATTTTTTTTTAGACAAATAAACTCAAGGTATATAAAATGTACCACTACAATTTATAAAGGTGTACTATAGTTATTGTAAAAATAGGTTTTCAATAATATATGTATATACATATATAAAGGACAAGTAATATTTTATGTGTATTAGAAAGCATAAAGTTTATGATTGTATGAAAAAATATGTTTATAAATTGTAATACCCCGTACTTTTCCTAGCAAATTTCATCTCAAGAATGTCTAGTATTAGCTTCTAAATTGAATGATGGTTATTCCATGAGGAATTTTTAAGATTTTCACTTTTTTTTTCATGTGGAAAATTAAATAAGCTTTCCATCGATATAAGATTCGCCCAAATCCGATAACCGAGTTAGAAGTTACGACTATTTTAAGTTTCCGTCGTAAAACAGTGTCATATTAGTCAGTGGCGCGCTGTGCCAAAAGAGGAAATGGCATTTAGCAAATTCCAGTATGGGTTCGCAATTATGGCGTGTCACGCCAGGGCCCAAATTCAGAATTGTCCTTTCTAGTGTCTTAGCGCGATTTCCTCCGCGTCGCACAAAAGTTTCAGGTCACAAAAGAAGGGGTAATGCGATGGCTCCGTGTCACGCCATCCCTCAGTTTCCCAATTGTCAAATTCCAGTGACACGACGCGATAGCGCTGTGTCGTACCGCGTCGCACCAGGGGTTCAGTTCGGGAAAATTTACTGAAAATAAATGACGCATCCAGGGTTAAAAGGGTAAACTTCCCACCCCTATTTAAGCTCTTTAACACGTGATTCAGCCACTCTTCACCAAAAATACACTCTCTTCTCTCAAAAATGTCTCAGGAACAAGATAGGGTTTTCATAGAAGATCCAATTCCAAGAAAGTTTCTCCATTAATATTCACGAAATCACGAACTAAGGTATGCGTAGCGTTCATTCATGGACTTTTTTCGTCCATGAAGCCCAAGAATCTCTTTTCTAAGTTTAAGTTTATGAATTTCATGTTGGGTTAGTTTTGTTTATGTTGAGAATGATCAATTGAATTCAAATCCATGTTGGGTGATCAATTTTATGTGGAATTGATTTGTATAGATGTATATTCATGTGAACCTATGAATAAACCCTAGGATGATGAAATTAGAGATGAATCATGATGACTAATTGTTATATAATGTTGTCTACATGTGCTATGGCTACCATGTGTTTGATTAAATGCCTAGATGAAGGAACAATGCCCAACTAGTATAATATCATGAAATCCCCATGTATGTACAAGTTATGCTTATTACATGTTTTGATGGAATGTTTCTATAAATGTATTATGGATTATGATGTTAGTTATTTGTTCAAGTAAGTTATGCTTGGTCAGTTTCCTTCCATCGAGTCCTGAGCGTACTTGTAACCGAAATATTAGTTGTGTGCCTAGATCCATGTCATGTTTTCACGATACTCTCAGTCAAGCCATGATCGTTAGACTTCAGACAGTCTTATGAATCAAAAAATCTCCATGATCTCATGAACTCAGTCAGTTATCAGACGTCAGTAGTATACCGTTAGTTAACGGAAGTTAGTAACTCAGTCCATGCTCAGTTCAGTAAATCATGTTCAGTGTCTATTCAGATGGGAGTAGAAATTACCACAGAGCGAACCCAAAGGTGGGAACTCACCTGTTATATGAGGGTGTGATTCTTAGAAGCAATCCTTGCGTTCCAGAACAATGTAGCCAGCATAGGTTGAGACATCATAGCCTGCTATATGAGGGTAGATGAGGTGGCTTAACCTGTTATATGAGGGTTCCCACCGTTCTCATTAGAGTTACATGTTATATTAGGGTCACTCATATGTTGTCCTTACTAGTGGCGTGGTATTGACACCCTTCCAATTAGGGCATAGATTGGACCCCAATTCAGCTATAATGCATCATTTGGGGCATGTCGGTTAGATGACTGCCTCCCACAGTCTCAGTATCAGTCTCAGTAAAAGAACTCAGATAGTTCTTCAGAATCTAGGACTGTCAGATACAGTCAACTCAAATACAAAATGAAACTCAGATAATTTCACCAGATTCAGGACTGTCAGATATAGTCACTCATGTTATCAGTTATATTAGTTATCAGTATGTCATGTTATCAGTATTCAAATTCAGTACTCATGTTATCATGAATTCAGATATAGTTACTATGTATGCATGCATGTATTCTCATATTCATATTAGTCAGTTAGCCAGTATTGTTCATGCATATGAACCCCATGCATTCAAACTACCCCACATGAATACCAGTACATTCAAAGTACTGATGTATTTGCACTACGGTGTCTTATACCATAGGTTTAGAGACATGAGCTCCAAATCAGCAGTAGATTCTAGTTTCAGCAGTCAGAGTTAGAAGTGAGTCCTCATCATTCGAGGATATAATTATGTCTCCATTATCTCATTAATTAGTTTATTAGTTAGAGTTAGTTGGGGATATGTCCCATTAACTCCTTACTCAGACAGTTCAGTCAGTTAGAGGCTTTCTAGACTATCATGTTCAGACTTCAGTATTTTCAATTTTGTTTTGGGTATTTCATACCCATTTAGATGTTATATTTTACTTCAATAATGTGAACCTTATGGCCTTTCAGTTCGTGTTTTTGCATTATTCAGTATTTTATGCAGTATACAGGTACAGATATCAGTCATGGGTTACCTTGTGGTCCTTTGGGGTCATGAGCACCGTGTAGCATCTGGGTACCAGATTCGGGGTGTTACAAACTTGATATAAGAGCCTAAAGTTCAATAGAGTCCTAGGAAGTCTGAAAGCCGCATTTAGTAGAGTTTTGTACATGGGTGTGTTGCACGCCACATTTATGTACAGGAGGCTATAAGATGTTTTAGGAACAGTTTCCCCTAATTCAGTATTCATGTCGTGCCAGTGTGCATAATTTCAAGATAATCTGTCAGTTTAATCCATTTCTCCCTTTCTTCTATAGAATATGCCTCCTAAAAGAAGAAACGAAAACTAGTCATCCCCTCAGCCCAAAGATCCTTTGGGCGATCATGTTTCTCATGCAGAGTTCCAAGCTGCATTCACTACTCTTTCTAACTCAGTTGTTGCTCAGAATGAATGACCAACTGTTTTTTCGGACAATTCAGCCATAGCTAGGATTCAAAACTTCACCCGAATGAATCCTCCATCCTTTCTCGGTTTTAAGACAGATGAGGACCCTCAAGAATTCCTTGATCAGGTTTAGAAGGTGACAAATATCATGGGGGTGACTACTATTGAGAGTGTTGATCTAGCTGCATATCAGTTGCAGGATGTTTCTCACACTTGGTTCAAGCAGTGAAAATCAGAGAGGGCAGATGATGCAGGGCCAGTTGAGTGGGCGGAGTTTGCATCTGCTTTCCTTGATAGATTCTTTCCCCTAGATCTTAGAGAAGCTAAGGTTCTACAATTAATCAACCTCAGGCAAGGCAATATGACAGTGAAAGAGTATTCTCTTAAGTTTACTCAATTAGCCAGATATACCCCTCATGTGGTTGCAAATAGCAGGGCAAGGATGAGTAAGTTTGTTTTAGGGGTGAATGATAGTGTGGTTAATCAGTGTAGATCCGCCATGCTAAATAGTAACATGACTTTAGAAAGGCTTATGACCATGCTCTGCAGATTAAGGAGAAAAAGATTAAGATTAGGGAGAATCAGAATAAGAGAGCGAAGACAGGTAGTTTCAACTTCGCTCAGCCTAAGTCAGAAGGAGGAAAACGTTCTTAGTTTCATCCTAAGTCATCAGTTCCAGCTCCTTCAGCCAGTGCTCCAGTTCCTAAGTTCAGAAAGGGTAACAAAGATAGAGCGCCAGGCTCTAAGACCCAGAGCAGTGTTAGCAATGTCCGCACCTATCCTCTTTTCCAGACTTGTGGAAAGTACCATCAGGGTATTTGTAGAGCTGGCAGTGATATTTCTTTTAGATATGGCAAGCCAGGCCACAGAGTCAGAGACTGTCCTCAGCCAGGTCCTTAGGGTCAACAGAATCTCTCCTCGTCTCAGTCCGGTCGCCCAAATCAGCAGGGTGCCACCTCCAGTGCTACTAGTGGGCAACACCCAAATTGTCTTTATGCTCTTTAATCCTGACAAGATCAGGAAAATTCTTCTGATGTAGTTGCTGGTACATTACAGATCTTTATGTGCATGTTTATGCTTTTCTAGATTCAGGAGCTTCTTTGTCTTTTATTACTCCCTATATAGCAGGAAATTTCAAAATCAGTCCTGAAATCCTAGCAGAACCCTTTTCAGTCTCTACCCCAGTGGGAAAAACTATCATAGCCCAATGGGTATACAGGAATTGCCCGGTTATGATATTTCGAAAAGTCACTTCAGCAGACTTAGTCGAATTAGAGATGACTGATTTTGATGTCATTCTCGGCATGGATTGGCTTTACTCCTGCTAGCCACAGTCGAATGTAGAAATAGAATAGTCCAGTTTCAATTCCCAAATGAACCCATCCTTGAGTGGAAGGGAAGTGTATTCGTTTTTAAGGGTCAGCTTATTTCCTACCTTCGGGCAAGGAAAATAATATCTAAGGGATGTGTTTAACATCTTTTTCATGTTAGATATTTTAGTTTCGAGACTTCTAGTCTTGAATTAGTTCCAGTTGTAAAGGAATATTTAGATATCTTTCCCGAAGATATTCCAGGAATTCCTCCCGAAAGGGAAATAGACTTCAGTATTAATCTCCTTCCAAACACTCAGCCTATATCCATTCCACCATACAAAATGGGACCAGAAGAACTCAGAGAATTGAAAAAACAGTTAAAGGATCACTTAGATAAGGGATTCATCAGACCCAGCATTTCTCCATGGGGCGCACCAGTGTTATTTGTGCGTAAAAAAGATAGTTCTCTCAGAATGTGCATTGATTACCGTCAACTCAATAAGATCACGGTCAAGAACAAGTATCCTCTTCCCAGAATCGATGACTTATTTGATCAACTTCAGGGTGCCAGCTATTTCTCTAATATAGACCTCAATCTGGCTATCATCTGCTCAGAGTTAAAGAAAGTGACATTCCAAAAACAGTTTTTCGTACTCGGTATGGTCATTTTGAATTCTTAGTCATGTCATTTAGTCTTATCAATGCCTCAATAGTTTTCATTGACTTGATGAACCGCGTGTTCAAGCAGTACTCAGAAAGTACTTCAGACTCTCAGAGATCATCAGCTATTCGCCAAATTTAGTAGGTGCAAATTTTGGCTAAGGTCGGTAGAATTCCTTGGTCACATAATTTTTGGTGATGGTATTAGAGTTGATCCTCAAAAAACCGGAGCAGTAAAAAGCAGGCCCAGACCTATCTCTCCATCAGATATTAGGAGGTTCTTAGGTTTGGCTAGCTATTACAAATGGTTTGTTGAGGGATTTTTTTCTATTGAATCCCCTATGTCCAGATTGACTCAGAAGAAAGTCAAGTTTCAGTGGCAAATCCTTGCGAGAAGAGTTTTCAGGAGTTGAAGACTCGACTCACCTTAGCTCCAGTTTTATCTCTTCCAGATGGTCCAGATGGGTTCGTAGTGTACTATGATGCATCCAGAGTAGGTTTGGGTTTTGTCCTCATGCATCATGGTAAGGTCATAGCCTACACCTCTAGACAGTTTAAGCCCCATAAAAAGAATTACCCTACTCATGATCTTGAGTTAGCATCCATAATATTTTCCTTAATGATTTGGAGGCATTATCTATACGGTGTTCATATAGATGTGTTCACAGATCATAAGAGTCTTCAGTATGTCTTTTCTCAGAAAGATCTCAATCTTCATCAAAGAAGGTGGTTAGATCTCTTGAAAGATTATAACATGAGTGTCCTCTATCATCCGAGAAAGGCCAACGTAGTAGCCGACGCTCTCAATAGACTATCTATGGGTAGTATTTCTCATGTTGAGGACAGTAAAAAGAAGTTAGCTCAGAAAGTCCATCAGCTTGCCAGACTAGGCGTTCACATAGTCGAAACAGACGAGGGTGATGTATGGGTTCAGAGTAGTTCAGAATCATCTCTAGTTTCTGAGGTAAAAGAAAAGCAAGATAGAGATCCAAGCCTTGTCAAGTTGAAAGAGTCTGTTCAGGATCAAAAAGTATAGGTTTTCTCCTAATGGGGAGATATTGTTTTATGTTATCAGGGATGTCTCTGTGTTCCAAATGTAGATGACTTAAGGAAGTGAATTCTTACAGAAGCGCATGGTGTGCACTACTCTATTCATCCAGGGGCCACAAAGATGTACCACGACTTGTGGAAAACCTATTGGTGGAGTAGGGATAAAAAAGACATTGCAGAGTTTGTGTCAAAGTGCTCTACATGTCAGCAAGTTAAGATAGAGCATCAGAAGCCTAATGGGTCCATGCAGGGTTTTAGTATTCCTACTTGGAAGTGGGAAGTTGTGAACATGAACTTCGTGATGGGTTTGCCTTGAACTCATCATTAGCATGATTCAGTCTGGGTTATTGTAGACAGAATGACCAAATCAGGTCATTTTCTCCCAGTTCATACCTCTTATTCAGCCGAGGATTACACTAAACTCTACATCAAGGAGTTGGTCAGATTGCACGGTGTTCCATTGTCCATTATCTCAGACATAGGTACCCAGTTCACATTTTATTTCTGGAAAGCACTCCAGAAGGGTCTTGGTACCCAAGTTTATCTTAGTACAGCCTTTCATCCTCAGACAGATGGTCGAGTATAAAGGACCATTCAGGCGTTAGAAGTTATGCTAAGGGTGTGTGCAATCGATTTCAAGGGAAGTTGGGATGACCACTTAACTTTGATTGAGTTTGCATACAACAATAGCTATCATTCCAGCATTCAGATGGGTCCATTCGAAGCTCTCTATGGTAGGAGATATAGATCTCCAATTGGTTAGTTCAAAGTTAGTGAGGCCTCAGTCATAGGTCCTGACTTAGTATTCAATGCCTTAGAGAAAGTCCAGTTGTTCAGAGAAAGACTCTGTGCTACTCAGAGCCGACAGAAGTCTTATGCAGATGTTCGTACAAAAGATATCGAGTTTGAGATTGGTGACTATGTCTATCTAAAGATCTCTCCTATAAAGGGAGTGAAGAGATTCGACAAGAAGGGAAAGCTCAGTCCCCAATATGTCGGTCCCTTCAAGATTCACAGTTGCTTTGGCAAGGTAGCCTATGAGCTTGAATTGCCTTCAGATCAAGCATCAGTTTATCCAGTCTTTTATGTCTCTTTTCTCAAGAAGTGCATAGGTGACCCATCAGTTGTAGTCCCTATTCAGAGCATTGATGTTCAGAACACTCTCCCTTATGAAAAGATTCCAGTCAAACTCTTAGACTATCAGACTCGTAGTTTGAGGAACAAAGAAGTCCCTCTAGTTAAGGTTCTTTGGTGAAATCAATTCGTCGAAGGAGCTACTTGGGAGGCAGAGGCAGACATACGTACCAAGTATCCTCACTTCTTCTTCGCCAACTCAAATCAAGATCAAGGTAACAGTTCTCCTTAAGCTTACTCAATTTTATGTTTAGTGTTCATCAAAAACTTGGTATACAGTTCCATGCTCATGTTCTCATTATAAACTTGGTATCAAGTACCATTGCATACTCAATCATGTATTCATGAATCAGTTACACATTCATCAGATATGCATGTTCAGTATTATACGTTCATCTTGTCAGTCATATTAGTCATGAGATCTTGTTCCAGTTATTCATGTTCAGTATGTATGTTAGTTATCTTTTCTTCTTTCTCAGTCAGTCTCATTCGAGAACGAATATTCTCCATGGGAAAATATTGTAATACCCCATACTTTTCCTAGCAAATTTTATCTCAAGAATGTCTAGTATTATCTTCTAAATTAAATGATGGTTATTCTATAAGGAATTTTTAAGATTTTCACCTTGTGTCATTTGGAAAATTCAATAAGCTTTCCATCGATATAAGATTCACCCAAATCCGGTAACCGAGTCAGAAGTTACGACTATTTTAAGTTCCCGTCGTAAAACAGTGTCATATTAGTCAGTGGCGCGCCGCGCCACAAGAGAAAATGGCATTTATCAAATTCTAGTATAGGTCCTTAATTATGGCGCGTCGTTCCAGGGCCCAAATTTAGAATTGTCTTTTTCCAGTGTCTTAGCGTGATTTCCTCGGCGTCGCACGAAAGTTTCAGGTCGCAAAAGAAGGGGCAACGCGATGGCTCTGTGTCGCGCCATCCCTCAGTTTCCCAATTGTCAAATTCCAGTGACACGGCGCGACAACTCCGCGTCGTGCCAGGGGTTCAGTTCAGGAAAATTGTACTAAAATTATATACCATAGGTTTAGAGACACGAGCTCCAGATCAGCAGTAGATTTTAGTTTCAGCAGTCAGAGTTAGAAGTGAGTCCTCATCATTTGAGGACATGATTATGTCTCTATTATCTCATTAATTAGTTTATTAGTTGGAGTTAGTTGGGGACATGTCCCATCAACTCCTTACTCAAACAGTTCAGTCAGTTAGAGGCTTTCTAGACTATCATGTTTCATACTTGAGTATTTTCAATTTTGTTTTGTGTATTTCATACCCCATTTAGATGTTATATTTTACTTCAGTTATGTGAACCTTATGTCCTTTCAGTTCATATTTCCGCATTATTCAGTATTTTATGCAGTATACAAGTATAAATATCAGTCATGGATTAGCTTATGGTCCTTCGAGGTCATGAGCACCGTGTAGCGTTTCGGGTACCAGATTCGGGGGGTTACATAAATATATAACGTTAAATATATGAATAAAGAAAAAAAATAATTTAAAGTGTAAGAATTCATTTAAAGTAATCACAAGTATATGTATATATTTAAAAGTAAATAGAAAAGATATGAAACTATATTTGATTTGTGAAATTTTAAGAGATTGAAATTAAGTAAAAAGTAAATGTAATAGCATGTGTTGGGGTTTTAACTAACATATAAACTATAATAGCAATTATTAAATAACATTAATAGTAGTTATGGTAAAAGTAATGATAATAAAATAATAGATATAACTTGTATGCGGTAGCATAAGTATATGTATGTACCTTGCGTTTTGAAACCTTTAGAGTTTGAAACGAATAAACGCAAACAAATGTTGACTATTAAAACATTGGTATTAGTCAACTCATCTAAAAGATTGACGAACCCCCTTTTTTTGTTTTACAAAAAAAGATCTACTCTTTAGTGACTTATTTCCTACTAAATTTAAAGTTTCATTTTTAATATTTTGAACAAATACGCGGGTTACCGCCTTAACTTTTAAAGAGAAATATTTCTTTAGGTAAAGGTTGGAAAATCAGCCAAGTCCTGAAATGATAAGGCCCCTTTTCAGTTAATTAATCGCGTATTGTTTGCAAGGGGAAGAAAATAATAATCGAAATTCATAAATACCCGGGTAACAATAACACAATAAGCAAATAATATGAATACCACAATAATAACAATACTATTTCAAGTTTTCAAAAGTCTAACAACATGGCAAGACTAATGAAGTTGACAAAGAGAGGTTGAGGGATACTAGACTCCTATCGGGCTTGAGTTTTCAAGTATACGCAATCCCAAAGCCCTGCAGTCCTAGTAGAGATTGACTCAATAGTTAGGTCAAGACGAGTCCCGTTGCGGAACTCCAACTCCCTTGTTTTGGGAGCCAATACTAAGGTTTTCTGTCGAGAATTCTCCGGCTACCAAACTCAAACTCAGGAATGCAATATTTAGACCAAAATCAAGGACAAAACAAAGTAATCTTCATGGCCCTCTGCTTGTGAAATTTTCAGACATCAGATTATTTTTTCCTCCTTTTTCCCTCACCAAAAATCTTTCCTGAAATAGACAAAAACGTGGGTATTTATAGTCAAATCCAAACTTGAAAGTCCGAATTTGAAATAAAAAATTTGAAGAAGACAACAGACAAAATGGAGGGGGGAAATCGGAATTCAAAAATTGAAAGGGACAAATCCCTCCTCAAATTTGGATGATTTTCGAGCTTATAATGCGGATTTGAAATCGAAAATAGGTTGTTGTACTGATTTGGGTCTGCTTGTTTTGCCAAGGGAGATTGATAGGTGTCGGTTGAATGAAAAAGGCGAAGCGGATAAGGAAATTATACTGAATTTTGGGCTAATTTTTGGGTTCTTGTTTGAAATTTATAAAATAAGAGTTGGTTTCAAAAACTCAGATTGGATTATTGTTGGCCCAAATGCTCTTTTCTACTAAAATTAATTTTATCGATGCTTTTGATATCCTAAAAGTATTTTTTAGCTTAACATATATAAATTACATACATAATTTGTATGCGTGTCTGTCTTAATATCCTTTTGCGATTAAATATTAATAAAATATACGTATTTATATGTGTGTGTAAAAAATAAGGATATAAGATATGTGTTAAAATAATAATATAGTATAAAATATTTATTTTATATAACAAAATATATATATGGTCACAATATTGCCTAAAAATAAAATTAGAAAAAATGTGAATGTGATTATCAAAAGATTTTTTTTTATTTTTACTTCTTTTTTATTTTTGATGTTAAAATATTTAATTATATTTAATTAAATTTGTGATATGATAGAAAAATAGATTTCCTTTTATTATTTAAAAATATGTAGAATAGAGACAAAAATACGAATCTTATTTCTTATTTAATTTTTAAAAATTACTTAGGGCCAAGAAGCATCGAAAAAGTAATTAAAGGAAAAAGGATGAGCCAAAATTGGGTGTCAAAACTATAGCCCATGGTTTTCTAAGTGTGCCCAGGGCCCAGGCATATTTTAGGCTGAAAATCGATCGAGGGCTCCCAAGCATGCTGTGAATCGGCCAAGTGTTGGCCATTGGGATCGGCGGAGCCATTTGGGGAGTCAAACGAGTGAAACAATACGAACGGGCTATTTTTGAGCCAATTCGATGTGCTGTAGACCACGGTTTTCTGGCTATGCCCGGGGCACAAACGTGTTTTGGATCAAAAATTGACCCGAGGCTCCAAGGCATGCTGTGAATCGCCAGGGGTGGACTATTAGGGTCGGTGGGGCCATTTGCATGGTCAAATGAGCAAAATGGCATGAACAGGCCATTTTTAGTCCAATTCGGTATGATATAGCCCACGGTGTTCTAGGTTTTCCCAGGGCTCGGGCGTGTTTTGGACCAAAAAATTGATCGGGGGATCTCAAGAGTAAAGTTGATCAACGGGGCTATGAGAGAGGTCAAACGGGCAAAATTACGTGAACAGGCCATTTTTGGACTAATTCGGTGTGCTATAGCCCATGGTTTTCTAGGTTTGCCCGGGGCCTGAGTGTGTTTTGGGATAAAAATCGATCAGGGGCTCCTAGGCGTGCTATGTATAGGATAGAGATAGGCCAATGGGGTCGGTAGGTCTGTTTGTGAGGTCAAACAAGCAAAACGATATGAACAAGCTATTTACGAGTTAATTTGGTATGTTATAGCCTACGATTTTCTGGGTATGCCAAGGCTCGAGTGTGTTTTGGTCCAAAAATTGATTAGGGGCTCCCAAGCGTGCTGTGGATTAGCCAGAGGTGGGCCATTAGGGTCAGCGGGGCTGTTTGGGCGCTCAAACTGGTAAAAAGATGCGAACGGGCAATTTTTGAGCCAATTCGGCGTACTATAACCCACGATTTTCTCGGTGTCATCGGGGTCCAGCATATTTTATGCCAAAAATTGATCGGAGGCTCCCAGGCGTGTTTTGGATCAGCCTGGGGTAGGCCACTGGGGTCGGTGGGGAAGTTTGGGCGGTCAAACAGGTGAAATGCATGAATGGATCATTTTTGGGCCTATGCGGTGTGTTGTAGCCCATGGATTTCTAGGTAGGCTAGGGACCCGAGCATGTTTTGTTCCAAAAATCTATCAGGGGCTCCCAGGCGACTATGGATCGGCAAAGGGTGGGGCATTGGGGGTTGGCAGGGCCGTTTGGCCTATTAAAAAGGTTAAACGGCACGAACGGGCCATTTTTTGGTCAATTTGAGGTGTTATAGCCCAAAATTTCTGGGGTGTGTCTAGAATCGGGCATATTTTAGGCTTAAAATCGATCGGCCCTCCCAGGCGTGCTATGCATCGGCCAGGGGTGGTCCATTAGGATCGGCTGGGATGTTTGGCCAGTCAAACGACATAGACAGCACGAAAGGGCTATTTTTTAGTCAATTCAGTGTGCTATATCCCATGATTTTCTAGGTGTGCCCGGGGCCCAGGCGTGTTTTGGGCTAAAAATTGACTGAGGGCTCCCAGGAGTGCGATGGATTAGCCAGGGGTGGGCCATTGGTGTCGACGGGGCCATTTGGGCGGTCAAACTAGAAAAACGGTATGAACAGGTCATTTGCGGGCCAATTTGGTGTGCTATAGCCAATGGTTTTCTCGGTATGCCCAAAGCCCGGGCATGTTATAGGCTGACAATTGATCGAAGGGATCCTCGGTGTGCTGTGGATCAGCCAGGGGTGGTCCATTGGGATTGGTAAGGCCGTTTGGGTGATCAAACGGGTGAAATAGCACAAACGAGCCATTTTAGGGCCAATTCGGTGTGCTATAGCCCATGATTTTCTGAGTGTACTAGGGGCTCGGGCATGTTTTGGGACAAAAATACACCAAGGGCTCCCAGGCATGCTATGGATCAGCTAGAGATGGTCCATTGGGTTCGTCGGGGCCGTTTGGGCAGTCAAACAGGGAAAACAGCGTGAACGAGCCATTTTTGGGCCAATTCAGTATGCTATAGCCTACGGTTGTCTGGGCGTGCTTGGGTTCCGGGCGTGTTTTAGGCTAAAAATTAATCGGGAGCTCCCAGGCGTGTTGTGGATAAGCCAGAGATGGGATATTGGAGTAGGTGGGGCCATTTAGGTGGTCAAATGGGCTAAACGGCACAAACGAGCCATTTTTTAGCCAATTCGGTGTGTTATAGCCCACGTTTTTATGGGTGTGCTCTGGGCCCAGGTGTGTTTCATTCCAAAAATTGGTTGGGGGATCCCTGGCTTGCTGTGGATTGGCCATAGGTGGGTCATCAGGGTCGGCGGGGCCATTTGGTCAATCAAACGGGCGAAACAGCGGCAACGGGCCATTTTCAAGCAAATTCGGTGTGCTATTGCCCACTGGTTTTTGGGTGTGCCCAGGGCTCAGGCATGTTTTATGTTGAAAATCAATCGGCGACTCCTAGGCATATTTTGGATTGGTAGGGGTGGGCCATTTGGGTCGACGGGGCTGTTAAGGCAGTCAAATAGGTGAAACGACATGAACGGGATGTTTTTGGGCCAATTCGGAGTGCTATAGAACATGGTTTTCTAGGTGTGCCAGAGGCCCATGCATGTTTTTGGCCTATAATTGACTAAGGGTTTCCAGGTGTGCTATCCATTAGCCAGGTGTGGGCCATTGGGGTCAACGGGGCCGTTTGGGCGGTCAAACAGGTGAAACTACACGAACGAGCTATTTTCAGGCCAACTCTATGTGCTATAGCCCACGGTTTTCTAGGGGGCCTAGGCGTATTTTGGTCCAAAAATCAATCGGGGCTCCCAGGCATACTGTGGATCTCAACGGGGCCATTTGGGCGGTCAAATAGGCAAAACAACGTATATAGGCGATTTTTGGGTCAATTCGTTGTGCTATAGAATATGTTTTTCTAGGTTTTCCTGGGGTTCAGGCGTGTTTTAGGCCGAAAATCAACTAGGGGCTCCTAGGCGTGCTATGGATCGGCCAGGGATGGGCCATTAGTAGCGATGGGGCCTTTTGGGCGGTCAAACAGGCGAACCGACACGAACGAGCCATTTTCAGGCCAATTTTTTATGCTATAGCTCACGATTTTCTTGATGTACCCGGGGCTCAGGCCTGTTTCAGGCCAAAAATTGATCGGGACCTCCCAGGCGTGCTGTGGATCATCCAGGGTGGGCCATTGTAGTCAGCAGGGCCGTTTGGGTAGTCAAGCAGGCAAAACGGTGCAAATGGGCCATTTTAGAGCAAATTCGATGTGCTATAGCCCGCGGTATATAGCCCATGATTTTCTGGGTGTGCTCGAGTCCTGGGTATGTTTTGGGCCAAAAATCAGCCAAGGGCTCCTGGACATGCTATGGATTGGCCAGGTGTGGGCCATTGGGGTCGGTAGGGCTATTTGGGCGGTCAAACAGGTGAAATGGTGTGAACGGGCCATTTTTGAGCCAATTTGGTGTGCTATAGCCCACAATTTTCTGATTATGTGCAGGGGAACGAGCGTGTTTTAGGGCAAAAATCAACCGGGGGCTCCCATGTGTGCTGTGGATCGACCAAGGGTGGGACATTGGGGTGGGCGTGGCCATTTGGCCAATCAAATAGGTGGAACCGCGTGAACGGACAATTTTTGGGTTAATTCAGAGTGCTATAGCCCACGGTTTTCTCAGTGTACCTGGGCCAGACGTGTTTTGTACTGAAAATCGATCGAGGATCCCAGGCGTGCTGTGGATTGGCCAGGGGTAGGATATTAGGGTCGGCAAGGCCGTTTGTCCTGTAAAATGGGATAGACAATGTGAAAGGGCCTTTTTTAGCCAATTCGGTGTGCTATAGCCCATGGTTTTTTAGGTGTGCCCGGGGCCCGGGCGTGTTTTAGGCTGAAAATCGACCGAAGGCTGACAGGCATGTTGTGGATCGGCTAGGGGTGGTCCATTACAGTCGGCGGGGCCATTTGGGCGGTTAAACGGCACAAACGGGTCATTTGCAGGCAAATTCGATGTGCTATATCCCACAATTTTCTGGGTCTGCCAAGGGCCCGGGCATGATTTAGGACAAAAATGGAACAAGGGGCTCCCAGGCGTGCTGTGGATTGGTGAGGAGTGGGCCATTGGGGTTGGCGGTTGATACAAGACAAACAAGAGAAACACGAAACAGCCATAAAACAGTCCAATACACCCTCCAAAATAGTCCACAAATCACAACAAATCATGGACCAAATGGAGACCTCACTCGGATTCAACAAATGTAACAAGAATATAAGAAACAAAGGTATATTTGACACCCAAAACAGCCACAAAACACAACAAAAATGTGATGAACAATATGACAACAAAAACAACCAGATTTGGATTCCGCAATAACAAGATACAAAAAGGATAGTAACTTGACATACAATATTCACAAATCTAAGAACCCTAACAATTAGAAAGGACCCTAAGACAAATGAATAGAAAAATCAAGTTCTTACTTGGACCAAGAGGGACTCATGAACCTCAAGACCTAAGTTTCCAAGCAAATAAATAACAAAAGTGATTCCACCCTCTTGTTGTTACCTAGTTCCAAGTTTCAGATTTGTCTCAAGGAAAAAGGACTTTGTCTTTCTATGTTATACAATATTCATATTCATCAAAAACTAATGAATGAAACCCTAGAAGGTTGTATTTATAGTGTATTACAAGAATAGTATGAAATGTCCAAAATGACCCCTTAGTCAAAGTCTTCAAGTGGGCTCCCTTGGAATGCATTGTATGGACTGATTTTGGATCCTATTTAGGCCTTCCTTTTCACTTCACGTGTACACTCCAAGTCTCGGTTCAATTCACTCTCATACTCACCTACCTTTGTGGTCGTACTCGTATCATCCTCCCCTTCTTGAAAAGGATTCGACCTAGAATTCGTACCTTGCAAAATCAAAAGAGAAGACAAACAAGCACATATCCTCATAGCATGAGGGTTAGGGTTAGTGCAACAAAAATTAATCTAATAAATAACATCATCATGCCAAGGTGGTACACACTTGAAGTACAACTAAGAATCCTTTGGGTTGATCATGAAAAGATTAGTACAAATGTCACAAAGGAATTGGCTATGAAGAACATCAATAAATAATGAGCATGGGCCGAGACAACTCCTACCATACCCTAAGATGGTACCGAGATCTAATGGGAGAAGTAGCCATGGACATGGGTTTCGGCCACTCTCACTATGGACATGGGTTTCGGCCACTCTCACTTTCCCCTAAGGTGTTGTCCTCAAAATTAGGCATACCCTATAGATCATTAGTGAAAATATCATGAGCACAAAGAGGGTAGAGAAAGGTGTCACACAAGCTAACTTCAGCTATGGTGTCCTTATGTATATACTCACTAGCTTCAAGTCCATCACCACTAGTATGCTCAACATAGGGAACACATAAAGAAGAAGTAGATGGAATTTCAAAGCATCCACCACCTTTTATTTCAAGAGAATAATCCCCACATAGATATAAATCGCCATGGGCAGCAAAGGAATCATTCACAAAAACATTTTTACAAGAACAATCACATTTCGGGTTTCCCAAGTAATCAAGAAAATCATGGTCATCTTCACCCGATTGACTATTCCTTTTCAAGACTACACACTTCCTACCCTTAAGAGTACTCTCATATTCCAAGAAGAGATTTCCATCTTGAGGAGGAATGTTGTCACACCATAGTGGGTTATCATATAGGCTATAGCTTTCAAGACAAGCCATGTCGTCAACATCATTTGCACCACTAGGTTCATTAGGAGTAAATAAACTATCTTCAAACAAGACATTGTGCCTAAAAAGTGAATGATCTAACCCGCAGATAGATTTGGAAATTTCACTCTCTAAGGAATCATTATCAAGTTTCAAAGATATGTCAAGCACATGATTAACCCTATGAGCCAAACAAACATTAGCATCTTTACAACAACATAGGCTCATAGGTTCACTCCTTTTTCCTTGGCCAACATCTTTAAATCCTTCACTCACTTGAGATTCATTAATCATATCACACATATCCTCAAGTGGTGGGCAAGTTTTACTTACAAGTTGGCCAGCAACTTCCTCCGGGAAGCTCTCAAGGCAAGGTTCTTGGACAATTGGATTTGGTGGGTAGAGTTTGGGTAGCAATTGGCGTATAATTTCAATGTCCGTTTCATATCTTCAATATTGTCATTGATACGATCACATGTGGCATTGAAATTATGGGCAGCCATTGTACCTAACAAAAGACACAACAAACAAAGAAAACAAACAAACTTGTTAGATCAAAAATGCCTCACCACACTCTCACTCTCGGTTTTACCTCACACTTGGTTTCACAAGTGTTGAAAGTCGGCTTGTACTTCGTGAGTGATTGAGGGATGAGTCTATATTTGCCCAGAATAGATTTTTGTTTGAGTTGGCTCAAAAGAAAATTTGTTTACGAACTTGAACCAACAAGACACAACGAATTCACAAACGAGAAAAGAACACAACAAACGCTTAACACGAATGAACGAACATAAAGAATAATTTACAATCTAGTAGGAGTTTACTAGCTTGTCAATTAGCGTTCGAACCAATCAAACGAAACTACAGAACAATAAAAAGAAACTAAGAAAATCTGAAATTTGAGCCAAAATGGTTGCATGAACAGTAACAAGGATGATGTGGCAGCACATAATTGGTTGCGGTTTCTAACAATTTTTGTTGTCCAATTTCAAGTCTTGGTCAATTTACAATTTAGGAATTGGTGGAATTTGTTTTAAGGAGGGAAAATGACAAGTCTTGGAGCCTTTTCAAATTCAAATTTTCAAGAGTTGACTTTTATAGTACTTCTCCTTAAAACATGGGTCCTTAAATCATGGAAAAGTGGTTGAGAAGTGATATAAAGTATTTTGGTGGTTGGGGGGTCTTTCAAGACTAACAATTACTTACACCGTTTTCCTTCACCTTTTAGGATCTATCATTCACTTTATGTTAACAAGGTGATGAATATGGTGAAGAACTTCAAGAACACAACAACCACAACAAGAACAACCAACAACAATATCCCAAGAACAACAACAAGTTCCAACGCCCAATTCCACAACAACAAGACCAATAATAAAACCACCAACAAATGGCCAAGTTTCTTTGGTGTTGTATTTTTTATTTTAACACTAGATGAAGGTTGTGATGAACAAAAAGAACACAACAACAACCACCAAGATCAAAAACAACATCAACCAACGCCCAACAACAAGGTCACCATACAGCCAAGTTAAAACAACAAATTCAAATCACGGCCACTTCTTGTTCACAACAACAATGTCAATTTTTAAAGCTCAAATCTAGATATAGACTCAATGTGTTAGTGAGGAACAAAACTAAAACTTAGAGACAACAAATACAAGTAAAATCTCGGCCAAGACACAACAAGAACACACTTTTCGGCCAAGAACACAACACAGACAGATTGCTATTTTTTCTGGAATTTTTCAGTTTTGAACACTTTTTATTTTTATTTTATTTTTTCACTAACAAGCCCAAGATTGATCTTGTGGGAACAAGATCAAGCCATGTTCTGATACCAAATGATACGGGACAAACAAGAGGAACACGAAACTGCCATAAAACAGTCCAATACACCCTTCAAAATAGTCCACAAATCACAACAAATCGTGGACCAAATGGAGACCTCACTCGGATTCAACAAATATAACAAGAATATAAGAAACAAAGGTATATTTGACACCCAAAACAGCCACAAAACACAACAAAAATGCGATGAACAATATGACAATAAAAACAACCAGATTTGGATTCCGCAATAACAAGATACAAAAAAGATAGTAACTTGACATACAATATTCACAAATCTAAGAACCCTAACAATGAGAAAGAACCCTAAGACAAATGAATAGCAACATCAAGTTCTTACTTGGACCAAGAGGGACTCATGAACCTAAATACCTAAGTTTCCAAGAAAACAAACAACAAAAGTGATTCCACCCTCTTGTTGTTACCTAGTTCCAAGTTTCAGATTTGCCTCAAGGAAAGAGGACTTTGTCTTTCTATGGTATACATTCATCAAAAACTAATGAATGAAACCCTAGAAGGTTGTATTTATAGTGTATTACAAGAATAGTGTAAAATGTCTAAAATGACCCCTTAGTCAAAGTCTTCAGGTGGGCTCCCTTGGAGTGCATTGTATGGACTGATTTTGGATCCTATTTAGGCCTTCCTTTGTACTTCACATGTACACTCCAAGTCTCGTGTCAATTCACTCTCGCACTCACCCACCTTTGTGGTCGTACCCATATCAGCGGGGCCATTTGGGCGATCAAACGAGTGAAACGGCATAAATAGTCCATTTTAAGGCCAATTCTGAGGACTATAGCCCACGATCTTCTGGGTGTGCACAGGGCCCAAGCATTTTTTAGGCTAAAAATCAATCTACGGCTCCCAGGCGTGTTGTGGATCATCCAAAGGTGGGCCGTTGGGATCAGCGAGGCTATTTGGGTGGTTAAATAGGCAAAATGATGTGCATGGGCCATTTTTGGGCTTATTAGGTGTGCTATAGCCCACGGTTTTCTAGGTGTGCCTAATCCTAGGCGTGTTTTGGGCCAAAAATTGTCCGAGAGCTCCCATAAGTGCTGTGGATTATCTAGAGGTGGGCCATTAGGGTTGACAGTGCCATTTAGGCAGTCAAACAAGCTAAATGGCGTGAATAGGCCATTTTTGGGCTAATTTGGTTGCTATAGCCCACGGTTTTGTGGGAGTACCTAGGGAAGAAGAGTGTTTTATTTTAAAAATCGATTGGGGGCTCCCAAGCGTGCTGTGGATCGGCCAAGAATAGGCTATTGGGGTCGATGGGGATGTTTAGGTGATAAATTGAGCGAAATAGTGGGAATGAGACCTTTTCGGGCCAATTTGGTGTGCTATATCCTAAGGTTTTCTAGGTGTGCTCGAGGCCCAAGCGTGTTTTGTCCTGAAAATTAACTAGGGGCTCCCAAGCATGCTATGGATCAGCAAGCATGAGCCATTGGGGTCGACAGGGCCGTTTAGGTGGTCAAACAGGCAAAACGGCGCGAACGGGCCATTTTTAAGCTAACTCTATGTGCAATAGCTCACAATTTATTGGGTGTGCCTGAGGCCCAGGCGTTTTTTGGCCTAATAGTCGATTGTGGATCCCAGGCATTCTATGGATCGGCCAAGGGTGGGCCATTGGGGTCGGCGAGGCCATTTAGGTGGTCAAATGAGCGAACTCGGTGTGCTATAGCCCAGGTTTATAGCCTATAGTTTTCTGGGTGTGCCTGGGGCCCAGGTGTATTTAGGCCAAAAATTAATCCGAGGCTTCCAAGCATGTTGTGAATTGGCTAGCAGTGGGACGTTGGGGTCGACGGGACTATTTGGGCAGTTAAACATGCTAAACGATATGAACGGGTCATTTTTTAGCTAATTCGGTGGTCTATAGCCCATAGTTTTCTGGGTATGCCCGGGGCCCGAGCGTGTTTTGGATTGAAAATTGATCAGGGGCTTCCATTCATGTTGTGTTTCAGCCATGGTGTGCATTTGGGGTTGACGGAGCCATTTTGTCGGTCAAACAGGTGAAACGGCATAAACGAGTCATTTTTTGGCTAATTTGGTGTGCCATAGCCCACCATTTTCTGGGTGTGCCAGGGGTCGGGCGTGTTTTGGGATAAAAATTGACTGAGGCCAACCAGGCGTGCTATAGATCATTCAGGGGTGGGCTATTATGGCCAGCGGGGCTGTTTGGGTGGTCAAACGAGCGAAATGTGAGGAATGGGACATTTTTTAGCCAATTTGGTGTGCTATAACCCATGATTTTCTAGGTGTGTCCGGGCGTGTTTTGGGCTAAAAATCGACCATGGGCTCCCAGGTATGCTGTGGATCGACCAGGGGTAGGCCATTGGGGTTGGCAGGCTGTTTGGGCTGTCAAGCA